>NC_053164.1:65163779-65185527 GCF_016835505.1 Polypterus senegalus | reverse complement strand
ACAAACATTTTTCTGTTTGCTAAAACAAAGCATGCTATTACATGGTTTTGTAAAGCTTACTTCTCAGACATGAATTAGTACATGGGAGCTAAGAGAACATTCGTCTTCCACAGGTATAACCCTTGAAATTGAAATGAATGTGACCTCAAAATGGCCCAGTGATTTGCATTTTGGAAGGTAGTGCTGACGTCTTCCGAAGGGAGGATTGACACCTACTGTCCACAAAATGGTTGCATTAATGTGATAAAGGTGGCTCAAGGTTGAGACCACAGCTGGGCGTATATTTGAGCAATTTTATGAATGAGTGTGTTAAGATGTGAGCATGGTGAGGTGTGTAAGGACTTTATCTCTGATTATCATTGTGCACAGCGGTGGCAACATAAAACTGAGAACCTTTGAGTTATTTAAGATAGATTTTTATGCCACCTGTATCGCCACCAACAATATTATTAATAGGTCTGACTGTAGATGAACACACAAAACTAGGTACAGTACATTAAATAGTTATTTCATCATATTCAGGAATTGGGACAGTTCTGACATTATCTGTAAATCCATCTTAGAAAGGAAAGGTAAAACCAATATACTTAGTATTAGCTTTATTTGAACCTGGGAATCATGGGGACTCAAGTTTGTGAAGCAGAAATCACTCTCCTAATGGTATCATTATATCCTTGAATGGTATTTTGCTGCTTATTGCTAGTTTACTAATTAGTTATTACTAAAGTTGCTGTCAGACAAGTGCACATCCAATTTCTGGAACCGGGGACATCTTTATCTACAGATTTTGATTCTCTTTTTGATGACAATGTGGATAATGAAATACTAAACCAGAAGAAACCCCTTGGGTGAAGTGCTAGTAACCGCTCCCCAGGGAGGTGACCCTCTACGGTGCGCAAAGTACCTGGGCTGAAGAAAAAATGATTATTTCACTGGAAATATATTTCTCTAAGCAAGAGAAAGCCCTTATTATGGACAATTGTTTTATTATTTTAGGCCTTCTGTATTATTTTGTAACCATCATGGATTATGTTAAATTCCCATGTTGTTTAATTTTATCTGCACTTATGATTGATTATGCATACTTTTTGACTGTTAGGATAGGCCCAGGAAGTCTTTTACTCCTCTTAGTTGATTGAAGGGGGAGATGTTTGGCTCCTGTGCCACCAGAGGAGGGGTACGGGTGTTGAAGTTTGGGAAGAACTGTGAGGGGTCTGTATTGGACTCCGAAGAAGATTTGAACCGACATCCCCTACCTTCCCTCTTGGAACCAGGTTAGGTGTTGAGGTTTGATTAAACCTCAAAAGGGAGGAATGTAGAAGGGAAGTTTTTTCTTAGAATAAGAGAATAGCAAATTAACATAAAGAGCCATAAAAAGGTAATCAAAAACTTCTAAAATATTAGATTAAGCATAAATTAGAATGTTAAGCAAATAAGATAGGTCAAGCAAATAATTAACTAAAAAATCAGTTATATTGCATTATTTTTAAGCTCACAGCAGAATTGCTAGTGCAGGAAAAGAACAGATGAGGAAAATAAGATTGAGAACACCTGTGTCAGAGATAGGAAGCTAAAAGAATGATACCAAGAGAAAAAGATGGCTCTGAAAGGCACGCGTCGAGGCCAGCTGAAATAATGAATCAGCAAAGATGGCAAAAAGGCACTTCTGCCAAGGTCAGGTGATATAATGCAAGGAAAATGACAAAATATCTATATATGTATATAATTCACTAAGGCAAGACACCCATGGAAAGCACGCCGGAAGGGGCGAGGATTCACTAAGCCGCCAACAAGTAAGACACCTATGGCGCACGCAGGGAGGAGCCACGCTCACCAACTCCAAGACCATTGGATACGACGACAACTCGCAGAGCCACGCCCACCAACTCAGACGCGATGACACAGATGGAACGCCGTCATTTATATTCGGCTGTCGTAGAGGCCTCATGTACCTCCGAGTCACCTTGATTGTTCATACAGGCATGTTTCTCGCGGAGGTGAGTCGCCATATGCAGCATGTAAAACGGTTTGCGAGGGGTGTCCCATGGGATCCTTAAAACAATCCTTTACAACTGAGGTTAAAGCATAATGAAGTAAGCAGTCTTTAAAAACCGAGTTTTAAACTACGATTACGACGCGTGCACCATAGCAAACTGTTTTACACGCTACATACAGCAATTTGCATCGCGACAAACATGCATATCTTCACTCACAGACAATTATATGTTGCTTTCTCCAGAGTTCCATCTTTTCATTCACTTTCTGTTGTATCCTCAAACCTCCCTTTTTAGACAACTGTGTCTTTCCAGAAGTGTTCAACCATCAGTAAATAATTATGCGGCGTTTGTTATGCTGCAGGTTCACTATTGTGTTGTATTTTGCTCTCTCCAGAGTTCCATCTTTTCATTCACTTACTGTTGTATTCTCACACCAACCCGTTTTAGACAACCGTGTCTTTCCAGAAGTGTTTAGCATTCAATAAATAATTATGCATGACATTAAACGTGTGTCTACCCGGCGCAGAGAGGTGTGGGTAAGCCGTTGAACCCCATTTGGGCTGCAAACCGTGGAATTCCCACTAAGTGCGACTCATACGCTCCCACTGGTTGCGCCCCTACCCTTTGTACACACCCCTCTCCTACCTCGCTACTACCGTGGTCGGGTGTCTTGGTGGATTATATATAGAAAGGCAGCCAAAACCGCACAGAGCAATGAAAGTCTACGTGAGTCACATGTGCATCTGGACTGTGTAAAGATGACAACGACTCAAGTGACGAGTTGGAGGTGGGCACATGAGCGGGCAGTGCATACTGAACGAGAAATCAGCAGACTAGCATGACGGAGGGAGCTGAATGGACGTCCTTCTCCTCTCCTCCTGATCCACACTCCATGCCGTGCACCCCCATCCCTCTGTCTGGCAGGAGAAGGCGCGAGGGCGGTCCGCCAGTTTTCAGTCACAGGCGATTGTGTGTTGGTTCGTTCCGTGCATTGTTACAATGTTGCTTTTCTTGCTGATTTATTACATTACCAATTTTTCAAATGTTCATTTTCTCCCTGTGCTTAAAAATCATTAAAAAACCGGCCTGATTATGTGGCGTATGATACGCTGTGGGTTGGTTAGTGTTTTATATATATTTAGAAAATTAGTAATACTAGCATTTAACCTAAGTACTGGAATTAAATATAAATCAAGCATGCCACGCAAATGATTATATAAAGGCACATGCCATAGTTCAATTTTAATTAAAGTTTAAGCTTCAGGCCACCATTATAAAAAAGTTTGGAAGGTTTAAGAAAGGAAATGATGAGAGGAAACCCATATATGGAATTGAAGCCTTGGCCAGTTAGAGAAAATGGGAACAGCATAGAAAAATAAAAATACCACGAGGGGACCAGTGATAGGAAAGGAAGGAGATAATGAGGGCTCCCATGGGAACTCAAGGTTCGGCCGGACAGGAGTAGAAGGGAGTTAGAGAAAATGGGCAAGAGAGCTCATTCGAGCGAGGTCAGAAAAGATAGGAAATGACATAAGAAAAGCCCAAAGATGGTAAGAGGAAGCCATCCACCCAGTCTTAGACCATTCAAAAAGCCGAAGATACACCAAGAGGAATAATGGACAGTAAAAGCAGGTGTAGAATGAGCTAATCGAACGAGTCAAAATGATAAGAAATTGTTAAAAAAACGTTGATTGCTGTAATGTTCAGGGCTCTGCTCAATTTGGCCATACTGGGTTGAGTCCTTGTTGTTTGCCTATCCTGAGACTCCTAATAGCATTTATTTCAGGTAAAAAGCCTTCTGGTGACGAAGATTTTTCGCCACAACAGAAGGTGTCTGGCCCAAACAGAACACGCACAACTATGGTGACTTCACAGTCTGAAGATCTTCAAATAGACTGGGACGCTGCCGATTTTTATAAAGAGTTTGAGAGATTCAGAAGCCATGTCACGTTGGCCCATGTCATGATGGGCCCCATGGTTGGGCATGAGGATTAGCGAACAAGGCAGAGAAATCTATAAGATGCTAGAACAGGGCAATGGTGAAAAAGAAGATTTGTCTAGAGTTTTGGACAAGTTTGCCAGCTATATACGACCTAGGAAAAGTAAAAGGATTGCCAGACATTACAAACAGAGGAAGCAAAGTATAACCGAAAGTTTTGACCACATTGTGAAGTTTTTATGGCTCAAACTTATGGGCTGTGAGTGTGCTGACCCAGATGACATGTTAACTGAAGCTATAATTGCAGGAGTCCATGAAAAGAGAGTGCAGGAAAGGCTGCTAGATAAAGGCGAGGAATTAACATTGACTAAAACTATAGAAAATTCAACAGCAGTTTGAACTGTCACAATGACAAATAAAAATTGTTAGAGAACAAGACGTTCAAGTATCAGCAGTATCTGACAGATAGAAGAATGCAACATACAGAAAAAAATCCACAAAATCAGGGAGAGCCAAAACACATATTAGATAATCTGGATGGAACAAGTCGGATTAAAAGATGCCTGATGACACCGGCACCACCGCAAGTGGCAGCCTTTCCAGCAGCTTCGTGTATGACTTTATCTTTCTACCTTTTTCTCTCTCTCTCTGATCACTCCTACCATTCCCCTGGACACTTTTTACTACTTGGACATGGATTTTTACACACCGAGACTCGTTTATTCAGTTAGTCAACTTCAAGTGCTGAGAACAAAGGCCTGTGCTGGTGTGGTTCCCTATTTACCCGACGAGGCAAGAAGGTTGTATCGTGGCAGCAGAGCCGGAGCTAAGCTAAAAGCTAAGCGGCTAGCGAGACAGTAGCGATACAAGCCTTCAGTGCCTTCTGTGATCCTGGGAAATGTGAACTCACTGCCAAATAAGATCGACAAACTGGTGAAAAATGTCAGGACCTACAGACAATGCAGTTTGTTGTGGTTTTGTGAAACATGGCGAACAACTAACATCCCAGATGCTAACGTGGAGTTACCCGGGTTTAGCACAGTTAGAGCGGACAGAGACACAAATACCTGCAGAAAGAAGAAAGGAGGAGGACTCGCTCTCTATGTGAACACAAGGTGGTGTAACTCTGGACATGTAAACGTCAAAATCTTCACTTGCTGCAGGGACATCATACTGTTGGCCGTAAGTCTGCGTCCCTATTGCTTGCCCAGAGTTTGGACATTTGATTGTTGTTATTGTTTACATCCCTCCCCGGGCGGATGTGGAGATAGCGAGTGACATAATCCATTCCACTGTTGCTAAACTACAAACACAGCACGCCAAGGCGCTTGTGCTAATCTCTGGAGACTTAAACCATGTGACGCTGGACAAAACATTACCTGCCTTCTCCCAGCATGTGGATTGTAACACCCACGAGAATAGGACTATTGACCTACTGTATGCAAACATTAAGGACGCATACAGCACCACTCCGCTGCCTACGCTTGGGAAAGCAGATCATAACCTGGTTCTGCTTCAGCCTCACTACAAACCAAGAGTGAGGGCGCTACCTACAATCAGATGCTCATTCAGGACGTGGTCCTCTGAGGCAGAGCTGACTCTGAGAGATTGGAACTACGGACTGGGATATCCTGCAGGGGTCACATAGTGAGAACATTGAGGAGGTTGTTGACTGAACTACCGACTACATCAACTTCTGTATGGACATTGTAGTTCTAGTAAGAACAGTACGCTGCTATGCTAACAAGAAGCCATGGATTACAAGTGACATCAAAGCCCTTTTGAACCAGAAGAAAAGGACTTTTAAAGGCGGTGATCAGCATGAGCTCAAGCACGTGCAGAAGGACCTCCGAGTCCAGCTCAGGGCGGCGAAAGAGCAGTACAGGAGAAAGCTGGAGCAGAAGTTGCAGAATAACAGCATGAAGGAAGTGTGGGATGGGATGAAGATCATCACTGGCTGCAACTCAAAGTGGGGTGCCACCGTCGAGAGAGACGTGGAGAGAGCAAACCAGATGAACAGCTTCTTTAACAGGTTTGACCACCCTAACCCACTCTCACCTCGGACTACTGCATCCTCCAAATATCCTTCTGCCGATACCAGCACAGTGCACGAAATAGATAAGAAGTTGTCACTTATCAAAGTCACCATGAAACCGTCTGAGTATCATTTGAAAGCTTATTAGGGTACAGAGAAAAAAAACTAGGCTAACAGTGGGAAAAAAGCACAAATTGTCAACTTTAATCTCAAAATTTCCACTTTAATCACGTAGTTTATTTTGTCATTAAAGTAGATCATAAACTTCACCTTATCACCTTAAAATCGTTTAACTTACTTGTTTCTCAAATGCCATCGTAACTAAAAGTAGCACGTTAAATGCTTTGTTTTGTATTTGATCTTCTATGTGCTGTATGTGTGTGAATCACTACATGCATCTTAAGCAGGCTTTCTCTTCCTCTGACAGGACACAGAATCCATTACATTCGTGATATTACAGCTCTCTGAATAATTAAAATACGGAGATGTATACGTGATATTTTCATGATGATAGGAGTTAAAGCAGGTTATTAAACATGGGAACACGGTGGCGCAGTGATTGTTCATGTCTCATGCAAGATGCTTGCTTTGTCGTGTGCGACTTTTGATGAAATAATTTACTGCAGTAGGACTGTCTCCTTCAAATGTACTAACCTCCAATTCCTGTCCTTCGTTTTCTTTCTCCAAATACAGAGCTGATTGTGTGGTGATTGGGTAATAGACATTAAGCCATCTGTAAGCCTATAACGCTGATTCTTCAAAACTTTTAAGGTACACTGAAATATCTTCATAGTACGTGTTTAATTATTCTATCCATCTATCCTTCCAGTGTCGCACCAGTCCCAGCAAGAATACAGCGCGAGGCAGGAACAATCCGTGAATGGAGCGCCAGCTCCTCGCTACTGGTGCGGCACCGTGTCCTCACATGTTTAATTATCAACAATAGATTATTTAAATGATGTTAACATTTTATCTGTATAATATAATAAACATATTTTGCTGCATTTCATCTTAAAAATGATATTGTCATCATATGTAAATATGCACTTTATGAAGTGGTTGTGCAATATTATAATTGTATCGCAAGTTTACAGTGAGGTGATTGTACTTATAAGTACCAACAGTTCTAGAAGGAGAGCGTTTGTAGTTCTTGGGATGAAACTGTTTCTGTACTGCAAGGTCCGTACAGGAAAGGCTCTGAAGCGTTTGTCATGTGAGAGCAGTTCAATAGACAGCATGGCTGAGGCAGCATGTGCTTGATGCTGTATCCCGATAATTCTCTTTCCGATCAGCTGCTGTAGAGCTGTGATTCCACACTCAGATACAGTAATATAAATACTCTGAGTGGTGCAGTGAGAGTAATATGGAAAAAGATAATCCGCTGTGGCAACCCCTAACACAGAAGTGAGATATGGTGTCCCGCAGGGCTCAGTACTCAGACCTTTACTGTTTTCACTTTTCATGCTTCCACTGGGGTCTCTCATTAGGAAACATCATGTTAATTTTCAATCAGATGCAGATGACACCCAGTTATACCTTTCTTCAAAACAAAATGAAGGGTCTCTGATGTTGTCTTTAATTAGTTGTGTTAGTGAATTATATGAGTGGATTAGTGAATTAAACTAGGATAAAACAGAAATGTTAACTATTGGAGGGAATGACATGGATCACAATATTTTGTCATCATTTAACTCAGTTGGAATCGCCATTAACTTTACTGAGTCAGCTCACAATCTAGGCGTTATTGTTGACTCTAGTATGTCATTTAAAGCGCACATCTCAAAGTTGTCTAAATCATATTTCTTCCATTTTTAAGGTGTTTCATAAAAGTAGTTATATGCATGCGGCTTCTGTCACAATGATTTATGACCCTTAAGCCCCGCCCCCTTAGGACTTTGGACCGGAAGTCCCGTCCCTATGAATCAATACTGTAAGTCCCGCCCTATGGTTTATAACCGAAAGTCCCGCCCCCTGTTGACGTCACCTAGCCCCGCCCTCTGGTACCTGATTGGCTCAGGAAAATGTCAAGGGCCTTTTGATGGATGTCTGTCCCCCCTTGAACCCGCCCCCGGCACCTGATTGGCTCTACTTTCTGTCAAGGGCAGTTTGATGGATGTCTAACCCTCCTTTAACCCGCCCCGGCACCTGCTTGGCTCAGGAAACTGTCAAGGGGAATTTGATGGATGTCTGCCCCTGTTTGAACTCATCCCACAGCCACCAGCTTAACTGTCAAGAGCAGCCCCCCTCCATGAACGGGCAAAATCCAGGCCAGTTACAGATCTGCTGGTGCCCCGCTTCTCTCGAAGACACACAAGCGTTTCAAGGGGCAGAGCTGCCTGCCTCTACGGTTTGGGTAAGAACTCCTGTATCTATCTATTATTTAAAATAATCTACGACTTTAAAGATCTAAACCTTAGTTCAGCACTTGTAAACCATTTTTTTATTTTATCTAAGTCAAGCCCCCAGACATTCTCTGCACTGACAAGCTGTCCCTTCACTCTCTCTACACAGTTGATGCATGAGACCTGAGAGCTGAGACAGCCTCTGCTGGGTCGAAGCTCCAAGCGCACATGCAGTCAAGTTCGAAAGACGAGTTGCCGGCTCTCTGTCTACACTTCCCAGTCCCCCACACGTCCCTGCCAGTTCTGAAAGGCCGGTATAAAAAGCGAAGCACTTTGTTCTATCTACGATTTTAAGATGAACACGCAATTAAAACATTTCATCTTTGCTTCAAACTTAGTCAAGCTGCTTTTTTTCCATCTCACAGACAGATTCTGCAGTAAAAAGCAGCCTTAGTGGTGATTCAAGCATCCCACCTCACAGAAATCAAGCAGCCCGGCTTTTTAGCAGACCCCATGCTCTCTCTCAAAACTGACAGGCTCTGTGTAGACAGAGAGAGTCGGACAGCCCCCTGCAGGGCCCTGCGGGGTCTATACCTGCAAACTGTATGAGGCCGGAGCTCTGCTGACAGAAACACCCCCACCCTGCTGTGTTCTGTGAGCGCATGCTTGTCAACCCACCACCCTAACCCGGAACGGGAGCGCGCATCAAGCTCGGACGTTCGCTCAGCTGCTCAGTCCGGGAGAACAAGTTACGTGTGTAACTTTTAAAGTTAAAGGATTTAAAAATCACCCGCACAGTTAAATAATAGGCAACAGGGACCTTTTAAAGAACGTTCGAGACGCTAGCCTCGGATGTATATTTTGTATATCTTTAAAAAAAGCCCTGTTCCAACCATCATCTCCCACGGGGCCGGCTCTACGCTGGGTCAAGATGGGGCAATGCCCCCTTAAATCAAACTTTTAGAGGTTTAGAAAGAAAATAATAGATTACCCACAAACTGAATATGGACAAGATTTACTACAGTAGCTGAAAAATCCACTGGAAAAGGCACAAATGAGATGATAGGTTTCAGCTCTTGTTCGCTCTTTCCCTCCGTGCTTTTTTTGTCTGCAGGCTCACACAGAACTCGGCAGAGATCCCCCACTCCCCCTCCCCCCAGCTAAACATCCAATCACTGTTAGTATGCAAATGACCAGGTGTCAGGTTTCTCAGTAGGCAGGACAGAGCAAAATGAGCTGCGCAACGGCGGGAGGCTTTGAGGAAGCAACAAATCTCTGTCATTAATCATAGCGACTCGTGAGATAATTAGCAACAACTAAAAAATCCATCTATATTTGTACAGTCAATGGGGGACTAGTCCAGTGTTCTTCTCACAGTTTCAGTCTGGTAGAGAAGTGTTTCTTTCTCGATCCCACAAGCACCACTCTGAGCCTGTCTGCTACATAGAGCCGACTGGATGACCTGTGTCTGTCTGTCAGACCCTGACACAAAGCCCCACCCCAGCTTTCAACTAGTCTGCACTCAACAGTTTTCTCGTTTCATATACTGATGCAATCACAGCGATTTTAGTAAAGATTATTCACTTTCCACCCCAGCTTCCAGCAGCTCACAAAGGGAAAGTTAATGCTGTGAGATGCATCCTTTTTCCAAGCTTTTAAAAAGTGTGACGCTGATCCTGGCTGTACCAATAGCAGTAGCAATGATCAGAGACAGCAGCTGGCATGTCTACTCCTGTGGCATCAACAGGCACTGCTTCTCCTGTACCTCTGCCAACAATTGCTGCCCCAAAACATCCCACTCAGCTACCCAGTGACTTAAATGGTAATACACCATCCCAGCCAATACTGGGTAGTTACGCCAAACGTGTATTTGGTGGTACAACATTAAGATCATTCAGTCCTGCTTGGTACCGCACACAACCATGGCTGGAGTACTCTGTTGTGCGGGACACATGCTTCTGTTTCCCCTGTCGAAAATATGGCAGCACTGTTAATGAGAGGGATGTAGTTTTTACCTTAACTGGTTTTACCAACTGGAAAGCAGCACCTGATCGAGACAAGGGGCTACAGAGATATGTGTCCAGCCACAACCATGTGCATGATTCAACCATCTGGACTGAGCATAAAAGCAGAGAGGCCACAGGGGGGACAGTCGATTCAATGTTGGTTGATAAAACACAACTTGGAAAAAAAAACATTACTATGTCAAGAGTATCGGTAGTGCTATAAGGCTTCTCTGTGTAAATGAGTCGGGGCTCCGTGGGACTGCAAAAACCTTGAGACATGATGCAGCGGGTAATGATGATGACATTGCTTCAGGTATTTATCTAAAACTGATGGAATATACCTTAAAGAAGGATGAGAAGCTAGCAAGCATTTCTAAGGGTATCCCAAAAAAATGCAAAATACACAGCTAAGGATATCCAAAATGAAAATATCCAAACACTGGCTGACATGCTGCTTGGAGAGGTCAGGAAAAAATATGAAAGTGCTGATTCTGCAGGGTTTTGCCTCAAAAGTGATGGGACCAGGGATAGGTGCAATGTGGAAAATGTGTCTGTGATAATGCGGTTTGTCAGAAATTCCATGCCAGAGGAGCATCTTATTGGGTTGTTTGACTTGCAACAACTTGACGCAGAGTCCATCACCTCTGAGATCCTGTTACACCTTTCTGATGCTGGCTACAGTGCTGACAGTATACTGAGCCAGTGTTATGATGGGGCTTCTGTGATGAGTGGGGTTAGAGGTGGTGTACAAGCTCTGCTCCAAAAGAGTCTTGACAGATATGTCCCATACATCCACTGCTACAACCACCAACTGCACTTAGTGTGCACTTGTGCATGCCATGCAGAGTGACCCATGTGCAAATAAATTTTTTAGCCTATCTAGTTCATTCTACAACT
Source organism: Polypterus senegalus (assembly GCF_016835505.1). Taxonomy (NCBI): domain Eukaryota; kingdom Metazoa; phylum Chordata; class Cladistia; order Polypteriformes; family Polypteridae; genus Polypterus; species Polypterus senegalus. The sequence goes on along the minus strand of NC_053164.1, from coordinate 65,174,311 downwards.
TTTTTCACCACCACTATGTGCTCAATAAACATGATGCACCTTGTCTAAAAAGGCTGCTTGAGATCAGATGGACAAGCCACTATGAGGTGACAAGGTGCACTGTGGACAATCAAGAACAAATCCTTAGAATCCTGTCTGAGATGACAGAGGATGATGATGCTGCAGTTGACCTATGCACCAAGGAATCAGGCCTGCTATGCCAAATCAAGAGGCATCACTTCTTTGAGATTGGAAAGTTCCCAGTGCGGGTGCTTGGTGTCTTGAAACCAGCAAATGCTATTCTACAGTCTCAGTCAGTTGATCTGTGCAGTGCTTCTGAGGTTGTTAGTGCAGCACTGGACTCCTTAAAAACATCTGTGAGGATGACTGTTGGGGAGTGTCATCTCCTGCTGAGGATGAGTCACATCCAACAAAGAGAAGGAGAACAATGAGCAAACACCTGGGTCAAAGTGTTGTGCTCTCAACTTTGGGCCATACAGACTCTGGTGACCCTACCATTTCCCCCATCAGTCTCTGAAAAGATCCCTGCTCAACATCCTTGACAGGGCCATTTCAGAAATGGAAACTAGATTTTCACACAAGAATATTGACCTGATGAGAGCCACATCTAGTCTTGCACCCAAATCTAGTGCATTTCTAGATCCCATCCTGTTGCACCCACCCTCTGGCTGTGATGGCTGGCACTGTAGCAGATGTTGTAAATCTGAAAAATGAAGTTCTTGTGGCAAAACAGATGCTGCTCAAAAAATGTTCAAAGGAAACAGACCTGTCCACTGTGTGTAAACTCCTGCAGGAGCACAAGGAAGCCTTTGCTGAGTTGCATAAATTGTGTGTAACAGCCCTGGTCATTGGTGTGTCTTCAGCATCGTGTGAGACTTCCTGCTCCACTTTGTCACGGGTCCTAACCCCCTATTGTCACACCATGTTACATAAAAGAAAGAGGAATTTGGTGATCCTGGCCCATGAGAAGTCCATAACAAATAACTTGGATATGATGAATTTGGAAGAGTGTTTGCAAAGGGAAACAGGAGACTGTTGTTGTAGAGTGGATTGAGGAGAAAGGAGAGCGGAGCTGTTCAGTTACAAACAGAGAGTTCAGTGGCTTACAAAACAAACAAGCTGAAAACAAGACAAAAAAAGAAGAAAAAAGTTCAAATGTTCTCTTCTAAATCTGTTGTGTTCTACAAATTAGTTTGAGAATTGTAGGAAAAGACATGATGAGTTGTTTTGTTTTAATTACTATGCCAACCCTTTTTAGTTTTGTAAATATTGGTTATATTGAGAGATCTTATTTTATTCTTACCTTATTTTGCAAATTTATTTGAGAATTAGGCCATCCAATTAAGGTAAATTTCATGTTTTTAGTTGTTATAATCTAAAGGGGGAATATTTTATTTTATTTTTTGTTGTTTTATTTTTCAGTGTTCCTCCTGAGGGATTCGTGGTCAGGGGGTTTACGTGCCTCAGTGACCCTAAGAGCTACACCAGCAGAAGCTTAGCCTTCAGGTGGGGCACCCAAGTTGGACAGGTCTTAGGGTAGAGGCCTGACGAAGTGCAATCCAATGACATGACAAAAACAGTAATCCAGAGCACCCCCACTCCCACCACCACCCCACCCCTTTCCCGCCTCCGTCGCCACCATGTGCCCCCTTCACATTTCTGTCTTCCCCCTCATATATGCCTGTCTAGAACCGGCCCAGATCTCCCATGTTAAATAATCAGCTGCCACTAAGGAAACAGATTGCGAAAGCACGGCGAATAGTTTTCTAAAAGTTAGAATTGCATTCAGATAATCCCAGAGTGAACGGAGCACAAATATTTACCAGAAGCGGGAATCGAAACCACGCTGGCCTTTGTCCTTTGAATCTTAAAGCCATAGCCTTAAACAGATCGGACCTCCGGGGATACAGAAATGCGCTTCACAGCCCAGAGATGGCAGGTGTTTGTGTGACCGGTTAGGGGGAAAGGACGGGGGGCGATTCAGAGCACCTAGCAACAAAAATTACCTTACCTTGTGGAATGCAGCTTGTAAAACAAAGGATGTTTTTAGGAGACAATCCAAAGACGCAGTGCAACGAGGGTGGCTTGTGTCCGGTTCAAATGATTGGCAAACATAAAGCACTTCCAAAATACCGCTCTATAAAGAGAGATGCTTTAAAAATGATCTAAAAACTTTTTTCATCCCCTTTTAAATATATTTTGATATATAAGTCTTGTAAAAATCACACAGACGTATGCCGCAGTTCCCTTTTAAATCATGTTTGAGACGTTTAAAATATCTAGCCTGGGCTGATTGGTGGCTGATACCAAAAATGTTCACATTTATACAGAGTTTAACTTTAGGGTTTATTTTCCTGGGGGTTGTCTAAAATCAGACAAAACACAGTTACTAAAAAAGAGCAAAACCCTAATTTCCTTAATTACATTGTCCTCCTGGTTGAGTAATGAATCACGTCCTATATTGTCGAGATGCCAGCCCATGTCTGCCGTCCCTTACAAAATGAGCAACCTAAAAACGTTATAAGTGTAAGTATAATATAATGAATTTATTTTTAAAGTAACACCACACCGCTCAAGAGAGACTGATTCCACAGGTGTTTTTGGATTTGCTGTGGTCAGTGATTTTTTTAATTTTTTGCTTAGCTCATTTCTATCACCTAGAAGCCTTTTGACAAAGGAAAACTCTGTAAATACACTTGTGCGTTTAAACGGAGCTTTATAAGGAAGCACACGAGGCTCTACTGGAGGCCTTTAAAACACCCTTTGGCAAGCCACGAATACGTCGGTCATTTTCAACTGTTTCCAAAGCACATAGCCCCCAGCGTCTATATGAACTTCTTAGAAAAATGATTTATTTTATCTTTATATGGGATGAAATGAAATATAACTATTCTTCATGCAGACTTTTCATGATTCTTATAAGCGTTAAACAAACTTATTTTTAAAAATGGAAGTTGGAATCCTTTTTTTTTTTTAATATATTTTAGAGGGTTATATCCCCGAAGAGTCTCCGATCTATTATACGTATTCAGGTAAGACCCTTTTTTTAAAAATGCTTTAGGCTTGCAGGGTGCTTCAGAGCACTCGTGCGTGTGTGCATGCATTTGGGCACGCGCATTGTGCGTGTGTGCGCGAGCTAGGGCTCGCGCTTGTGTCCAAAGTCCGGGCGACTTGTAAACGTCTCCAGTGTATTGTTCATGTGTAAATGAATAGGATTAAGAACTAGGGTGTCTGTTTTGATAAAGTTTTTATCTTGGTGTAGGGATTGAGGTTTCAGGTAGTTACAAAATAACCTATTTAGTCTGAGATTCTGTTTAGCTAACGTAAAATAGATTTTTTTGTATGGACAAGCAGCTAGCGGAATAGAGTCTGCAGGGTGATAACGCATGAGCTGTGGTTGCATGTGTGGATGGATTGATTTAAAGAGAGAGCACGCGTGTGTTTTAATGAGCCGAGGCAAACCTTGGAAGGTTAGGACTTTTTTTTTGTTTAGTTTTTTAGAAGCTAGTCCTTTACACAGTGAAGAAGTTTCTCAAGGGGCTTCCTCAGAGTTGACCATTCGCAGTAGATTCTGTCTCGGCGTCTGAAAATTCAAACAGCGGCCTCTCCTCTGAGAATATTCAGGACTGACTTTAAAGCGCAGGCCGGTGGTGCATTAACTCCGACATAATAAAAGGATTCTGAACGACCTGCAGAAGGGACCCGCTGGTGAAATGCCTACTGTTCGCAACGGCCTCTCTCTGTACGGAGCCGCCTGTTTTTTGAAGGCTGAGATAACGAAACATTTTTGCTTTATAAACTCTCATTTGAACAACCGGTTAGAGACAGACTCCAGGAGCTTACTGTAACGGTGTTTTCATTCATTTCATTAAATGTAATTATTTTAATACAGAATAGTAGCCCAAAATCCGGATGATTTTAGACGTGTGAGTAATATAATGAAGTTATTTTAAAAGTAACCCCACACCGCTCAAGAGAGACTGATTCCACGTGTGTTTTAGGATTTGCTGCGGTCAGTGATTTTTTTACATTTTTTGCTTAGCTCGTTTTTATCACCTAGGAGCCTTTTGACAAAGGAAAACTCTAAGAGCACTTGTGCATTTAAACGGAGATTTATAAGAAAGCAGGTTGCACACCTTATCCCAGTTTTGTACGTGCATTTAAAAGCACTCAGTTACACTAGCACAAATGCTGATATTTTCTGTCTACTCAAAACTAAAATTATTTCTATTAACACATGGGGATAATTCGAAATCATTTTACTATTTTTAATAGTATTATGATTTTTGTTTCTGCGGTGGGTTGGCGTCCTGTCCGAGATTGGTTTCCTGCCTTGCGCCCTGTGTTGGAGGGATTGGCTCCAGCAGACCCCTGCGACCCCGTGTTCGGTTTCAGAGGGGCGCTCTGTTGCACAGCCGAAGTTCATTGAACTAAAATAGCAGAGCTAATTACTCTTTCTGCTTAAACTAATGCTCAAATATTTAGGTCATTCTTAATTAAACACTAAAGCGTTAGTGAACAAAGTAACCCTTTTTTCAGTAACCCAGTAAAATGACCGGATGTTTTAACATGAAAATAAAGCATTATAAGAAAAATCCTTTTTTCCAACAGTTTTCTTGACCGGTCTTTGGAATTATCAGTGCCTTTCTGATCACATCCACCCCAAACATGGTATAGAACTTAATTTCTGTACTCATTTTAAATGATAATAGCCAGTATAAAGGCCCTAAAGGAACTGGAGACATCTGATACCTTCTATCATAAATCTTTTCTTGCCAGCCCAAGTCATTCAGATTCTGCTTACAACACACCTGTATGGTTATTTTTCTCAAACGGCCAAATCTTTGGCCTGCTAATCATGAAAAAATCAGATTTTATTCTCATAACACTTTTATTATACCTACTTAACTTTTATCGACATTTATCTACCTCTATATTTATTTTTCTGTATCAGAATGTAGTTTAAGTTAATTTGTTTTGGGTTCAATAGATGTATTTTTCATATTTTCGATTCTTGTTTTCTTTTATTTCACATCTTCGTGTCCCTTTTTGTTACTTCTAGCCTAGGGGGTCCCGAGTTTGAGAACCACTGTGTAGGGTTTTATTTGTAAAGCACTCTGCGGCATTTCAAGCTGAGTTAGATTCCCTTGTTTATTCAGCCGTCCATCGGTGTTCCATTTTTATTATAAATTGTATTTAGTCTCTCTTTACTTACTAAGCATTTTATACGATGATTAGAAAACAGTTATCTTGTTCAGGCTTTAATTTAAAACAGCATTTTCATCAACAGGTTATAAACACTTTGGTAGTCAGGGGGCTTTGTATAATACAACGTGTTAGAAATTCTGTGAATGCTTGGTAAGAGCCTTCCATTTTACATCAGTTATGAACCCCTGAAAATAAGAACGGTTATAGGAGGTTATAGGAGCAGATACACTACAGGGCTGATGAGGATTAGGCTTTGGACACGTTAGGCCAATCAGGATGGAAAATGTTTTAGTGAATAGTTACATCATATCTATTATATGTGTTAGCACAAGGATTAAAATTTTACTAAAACTGTGAGGTTTTATTCTATGTTTTAGGTAGTCCAGGTGACATAGGACGGCTGTTATTGAAAACAGCTTTTCCGCTCTGTTTGTGAAAAAGCATCCTTGGTTTTAGTAGCATTCAGGGTGAAGGGGACGTAAGTTTGAACTGGGATTCCAAGAGTCAACAAGTGTCTAAAAACGAGTCACAGGACCAGAGTTTGTGCAGGGATCATAGTCAGGGGCAGAGTTAAGGAGTTACACTAGACATTATTATTCCAAAATGAAACATTGACTCGCCCCTGTCACAAAGATAAGGCAGTAAAAACTAAAATGTACAAATACTAAGTCACAGAGGAGATTAAAAAACATCTTAAGACCGGACCAACAAGGGATCACCCCAAGCTCACCACACACTACAACAGAACCTACGTGTTCTGCGGTATTTTATCAGCTAAACTGTCATCTAAGTAGGCAGTTCCACGAGATTGCAAAGAGTTGGGGAAAACATTATTTAACATCTGCTAGTATGAGGCTGATTAACATGAGCCGGTTATTGTTAGAATCTTATCTGGCAGTAAAAGTGAGGCTTGTGTTCCTCCTGATTCAGGAAGATCATTAAAATATTGGAGTTTAGAATATGAACTAGACTGGCAGTCATGATGGTGAGGACATTTGTGCCAAAATAAATAAATAAAGTTAATTATGAAGTAAATAACCACATGAAAAAGTGGAGTGATTACAATTTGAAAAAACTGCCATGATGTATCAAAACATTTGAAATAAATAAGAAGCTTTTTTTGACATGCGCAGTCTGGAATAGTCTGATTGTGTCCTAAAGAGTTCATTTTTAAATAAAGCTTAAAAAGGCAAATTAAAAATATTAAATCTGAGTAAAACACAGAAATATCATTTAATGATATCAATTAGGGTTAAGTATTATCAAGCACCGGGATCTATTTATAAGGCTTATTTAATTTAGTTATAAACAAAATGATTGGTGGCACTTTGCTTTGAAATGAACAATAGTCTGACAGAGCTTTAAGAATCAGAATGCAAGGGCTGACAAAGAGTATCTCGGAGCTCTGTTTTATTTTAACATTTTGAAAAGAAGCCTCTGGTCAGGGAAATATACCACCGATGTTGAAAATGAACAGCGCAGACATGCTAACTAAATAGATATAATCTAAGATATTTTAGAATATGACCTAAATAAATACTAAAGGGTCTGCACTTTATTGTCCAACTTCCTGCGGGTGCTATGGGTCTTGTAATGGTCCATATGACGGAGATCTAGCGCCCGTGTCCGCAGTGTTAACCGGACATGATGTTCAAAATTCACCTAAGTTTTTCAAAAGAGATAGGACGAGTGCGGCGTGTGTTCTGTATTCGCTTTTCTTTATTCACTATTCACAGTGACCATACCCCCGAGACCTTAGGATTTTTATGCCGAAGTACCTTTCACAGACCCGAATAAGAGACAGCCATCAAAATGCCCCTGACAGTTTCCCTAACCAATCAGGCCGGTGGGGCGGGAGTCTCTTTTCAAAGAGTATTAAAAACTTCAACGACGCGTTTTGAATGGTTAACAATCTGCATCTCTCCAGCTATGTTCCTGATCAGCCACAACGGTCTACGGACCAGAAGACCCCCTACGATGGCTTGTTTTGACCTGAGGCTATCATGTCGACTCCGAGTACTCTGCGCCTAACAGCTAGCCTGCAGACCGGCCGAGATTATGCCTTCAACTGCCCAGATCTAGGGGCCTGAGCCTCAGGTATCTGAACCTGGTGATCTATATCGGTCGGATAGTTTCCTGGAGAACCGCGCAGTACCTGACATTTTTGTACCTGCTCATGATGTTCCAGGATTCCTAGCAGGGTCTGAGGAGATAGCCATTCAGGCCATGCAACAAGAAGAGGCCATGGACGACCTGGTTGAGGCTCCGGCCGTTTGGAACATACCACCCAAGGATGGGATTATGCAGGGCATGGCCCTCGAACAAACGGACGGACCCTGGGTGAAACATTTCGAAAGGCTCAGAAGCTGGGCAAGTGTTGGATGTCGGCTCTGCCGGATAGAATAACAGATCGGTACCTAAAAAGTACCGGCAGGGATGTTGAACAGAACGACCCAGCCAGACACGGTCTACAGATCTGTTTGAGACTGATCGGCTCAGCAGCGACTGTCTGTTTTCCACAAACCGTGGCTCAGGAGCCTGGTCATCAAGACTCTGGTCTGCTTCCACATCTTTCTGCCTTTTCATCACTTTTGTACAATATGCTGTCGATGACCAGAAAAAATGAACATTCTATTCAGGAGTCGATCGTCCAAGCCTTTCATCACACGAATGCCTACTCTTACTCAAAAAATACGTGAAATAGCCGAGGCTTTCTCTAAACGCCATTTTCTGGACCTGATAGGTTTGATGGACCTTTAAAGTTTTACGGGTATACGACCTGGAAAATCAGATGAAGCGTCTGAATTGAATGTCCCGGTGAGTTCACGTGTTTTTGTCGACTTTTAATCACGCTGTTTAGTTGTAATGTTAAGTGGTTAGTAAAAACTCTCTGAATATTAAAATTGTTTTTGAAAATGACTAATAAAGGACCATTTGATTTTTAAACCCTAATTTCTTTCATTATCGAGGATGGTAGGTTGTTGAAAAAGTTTTTAATACTCTTTGAAAAGAGACTCCCGCCCCACCGGCCTGATTGGTTAGGGAAACTGTCAAATGCAGTTTGATGGATGTCTCTTATTCGGGTCAGTGAAAGGTACTTCGGCATAAAAAACCTAAGGTCTCAGGGGTATGGTCACTGTGAATAGTGAATACAGAAAAGAGAATACAGAACACACGCCGCACTCATCCCATCTCTTTTTGAAAAACCCAAGGTGAATTTTGAACATCATGTCCTATGACCAGTTAACACTGCGGACACAGGCGCTAGATCTCTGTCATATGGACCATTACAGAGTAAAGATTAGAGAATCATTTTCAGTCTCCATTACATGATCCATAGCACCCGCAGGAAGTTGGACAATAAAGTGAAGACCCTTTAGTATTTATTTAGGTCATAGTCTAAAATATCTTAGATTATATCTATTTGGTTAGCATGTCGGCGCTGTTCATTTTCAACATCGGTGGTATATTTCCCTGACCAGAGGCTTCTTTTCAAAATGTTAAAATAAAACAGAGCTCCGAGATACTCTTTGTCAGCCCTTGCATTCTGATTCTTAAAGCTCTGTCAGACTATTGTTCATTTCAAAGCAAAATGCCAACAATCATTTTGTTTATAACTAAATTAAATAAACCTTCTAAATAGATCCCGGTGCTTGATAATACTTAACCCTAATTGATGTAATTAAATGATATTTCTGTGTTTTACTCAGATTTAATATTTTTAATTTGCCTTTTTAAGCTTTATTTAAAAATGAACTCTTTAGGACACAATCAGACTATTCCAGACTGCGCATGTCAAAAAAAAAAAGCTTCTTATTTATTTCAAATGTTTTGATACATCACGGCAGTTTTTTCAAATTGTAATCACTCCACTTTTTCATGTGGTTGTTTACTTCATAATTAACTTTATTTATTGAATTATTTTTGAACAAATGTCCTTACCATCAAGACTACCAGTCTAGTTCATATTCTAAACTCCAATATTTAATGTTCTTCCTGAATCAGGAGGAACACAAGCCTCATTTTTAGTGCCAGATAAGATTCTAACAATAACCGGCTCATGTTAATCAGCCTCATACTAGCCGATGATAAATAATGTTTTCCCCAACTCTTTGCAATCCCGTGGAACTGCCTACTTAGATGACAGTTTAGCTGATAAAATACCGCAGAACACGGAGGTTCTGTTGTAGTGTGCGGTGAGCTTGGGGTGATCCCTTGTTGGTCCGGTCTTAAGATGTTTTTTAATCTCCTCTGTGACTTAGTATTTGTACATTTTAGTTTTTACTGCCTTATCTTTGTGACAGGGGCGAGTCATTGTTTCATGTTGGAATAATAATGTCTAGCTAAACTCCTTAACTCTGACCCTGACTATGATCCCTGCACAAACTCTGGTCCTGTGACTCGTATTCAAGATGTTTGCAGACACTTGTTGACTCTTGGAATCACAGTTTTTTAAAATCGGACCTTTACAAAGATGCTTTTAGGTGCTTTATTTCCTAAAGATGCTTTATTTTCATGTTAAAACATCCGGTCATTTTACTTGGCTACTGAAAATGTATTTTGTTCACTAACGCTTTAGTGTTCAATTAAGAATGACCTAAATATTTGATCATTAGTTTAAGCAGAAAGAGTCATTAGCTCTGCTATTTTAGTTCAATGAACTTCGGATGTGCAACAGAGCGCCCCGCTGAATCCGAACAAGGGGGTCTGCTGGAGCCAATCCCGCCAACACAGGGCGCAAGGCAGGAAACCAATCTCGGACAGGGCGCCAACCCCCCACAGAAACAAAAATCATAATAAATAATTTTAGTTCTGAGTAGACAGAAAATATCAACATTTGTGCTAGTGTAACAGTGAGTGCTTTTAAATGCACGTACAAAACTGGGATAAGGTGTGCAACCTGCTTTCTTATAAATCTCCGTTTTAAATGCACAAGTGTATTTACAGAGTTTTCCTTTGTCAAAAGGCTCCTAGGTGATAGAAATGAGCTAAGCAAAAAATGTAAAAAAAATCACTGACCACAGCAAATCCAAAAACACACGTGGAATCAGTCTCTCTTGTGCGGTGTGGTGTTACTTTAAAAATAAATTCATTATATTATACTTACACTATATAACGTTTTTAGGTTACTCGTGTTGTAAGGGACGGCAGACATGGGCTGGCATCTCGACAATATAGGACGTGATTCGTTACTCAGCCAGGAGGACAATGTAATTAAGGAAATTAGGGTTATGCTCTTTTTTAGTAACTGTGTTTTGTCTGATTTTAGACAACCCCCAGGAAAATAAACCCTAAAGTTAAACTCTGTATATATGTGAACGTTT
>NC_053164.1:65145842-65163279 GCF_016835505.1 Polypterus senegalus | reverse complement strand
TAGAGAGAGAAGAGCTGCTCAGATTAAATAGACTGAAGTCAAACAAATCACCAGGCCCAGGTAATATTTACTCTCAAGTTCTTAAGGAGGCTAGTGAGTACAGATATAATTTTAAGAAGTCGCTGCACACTGGAGAGATTCCAAAGTACTGGAAAATATCAAATATCATCCAATTATATAAAAAGTGTGACAGGGCAGATCCAAGCAACTATAGGCCAGTAAGCTTAATGTGCATCACAGGAAAATTAATGAAAGTATTTATTAAGGATAAGATTGAGCAACACCTGGCAGGAACCTCCAGTGGCAGGTCTTTCTCTGGCTGCTCACGTCAGAGGACCCTGTGATGTCATTCAGGAGCCTGAGGATGGAGGAACAATCCCAGTGTGCTGGCATAGAGCTGTTTTGAAAATATAACATTCAGTGGGTCCACAGGACTAAAACACTGGTGTCCTGGATAAAAGTATGCGTTCATGTAAAGCAAAAATAAATAATAATAAATAATAAATAAGTGCAGCTGTTTTTTGCTATATACGAACAATTAGTAGGGCACTCAAAATGTTGTGAAAGTTTTGAGTTGCCAGCTCAGTTACCCCTTTTTTAATCCAAATGTAAATAATTTTAAACAACATGAACATTCATTGACCTATACAGATAATATAAACAGAAGAAAGTCAAGTTTTATTGACATCTATTGACATCTATAAGGAAAATCCGTTCAGTAGTGTGGGTCATCTTTAGGAGCTCCGTGCTGCTCGCAGTTCTGATCCGATATCTGGGGTATCCACTCTTTTATAGTCCTCCGGCCATTATGGGGCAGCATCAATTGACCTCAGGGGGCATCTTCTTACTTCAGTGGGTGACAAAATAGATAATAATGTTAGTGACTGCACCCCCTCTCACCCTGCAGTGGTATCACTTGCCTCCAGTAAACCTGGAAGGTGATCCTCCAACAAGCATACGTGACTCTTAATATCATAAATTAACCTGGGAATGACATTAATGGCAAAGATATTTTACCATTTTTACATTTTAATGAAGCATAAACCTTCATAAACTAGTTGTAAGAACCATTTTGCTAGTTCTATAAATTCATGAATATTTTACTAGATGATAATGATAGATAGATAGATAGATAGATAGATAGATACTTTATTAATCCCAAGTGGAAATTCAAATAATCCAGCAGCAGTATACTGATACAAAGAAACAATATTAAATTAAATAGTAATAAAATGAAAAAAATTAAAATAAAATGAATGTTAGCATTTACTCCCGGGTGGAATTGAAGAGTCGCATAGTGTGGTGGAGGAACGATCTCTTAAGTCTGTCAGTGGAGCAGGACAGTGACAAAAGTCTGTCACTGAAGCTACTCCTCTGTCTGGAGATGACACTGTTAAGTGGATGCAGTGGATTCTTCATGATTGACAGGAGTTTGCTTAATGCCCGTCTCTCTGCCACAGATGTTAAACTGTCCAACTTTAATCCTACAATAGAGCCTGCCTTCTTAACAAGTTTGTCCAGGCGTGAGGCGTCTTTCATCTTTATGCTGCCACCCCAGCACACCACCGCGTAGAAGAGGGCACTCGCCACAACTGTCTGGTAGAACATCTGCAGCATCTTACTGCAGATGTTGAAGGATGCCAACCTTCTCAGAAAGTATAGTCTGCTCTGACCTTTCTTACATAGAGCATCAGTATTGGCAGTCCAGTCCAATTTGTCATCCAGCTGCACTCCCAGATATTTATAGGTCTGCACCCTCTGCACACAGTCACCTCTGATGATCACAGGGTCCATGAGGGGCCTGGGCCTCCTAAAATCCACCACCAGCTCCTTGGTCTTGCTGGTGTTAAGGTGTAAGTGGTTTGAGTCGCACCATTTAACAAAGTCTTTGATTAACTTTCTGTACTCCTCCTCCTGCCCACTCCTGATGCAGCCCACAATAGCAGTGTCATCAGCGAACTTTTGCACGTGGCAGGACTCGAGTCATATTGGAAGTCTGATGTATATAGATTGAACAGGACCGAGAAAGTACAGTCCCTCGGCGCCCTGTATTGCTGAACACAATGTCAGACCTGCAGTTCCCAAGACGCACATATTGAGGTCTGTCTGTAAGATAGTCCACAATCCATGCCACCAGGTGTGAGTCTACTCCCATCTCAGTCAGCTTGTCTCTAAGGAGCAGAGGTTGGATGGTGTTGAAGGCGCTAGAGAAGTCCAAAACATAATTCTTACAGCACCACTGCCTCTGTCCAGGTGGGAGAGGGATCGTGTAGCATATAGATGATGGCATCCTCCGCTCCCACCTTCTCCTGGTATGCGAACTGCAGAGGGTCGAGGGCGTGACGGACCTGTGGCCTCAGGTGGTGAAGCAACAGCCCTCCATGGCCTTCATCAGATGTGACGTCAGAGCAACAGGCCGGAAGTCATTCAGCTCACTAGGACGTGATACCTTTGGGACAGGGTGATACAAGATGTTTTCCAAAGCCTTGGGACTCTCCCCTGTTCCAGGCTCAGGTTGAAGATGCGCTGTAGAGGACTCCCCAGTTCCAACGCACAGGCCTTCAGCAGTCGTGGCGATACACCATCTGGACCCGCTGCTTTGCTGGCACAAAGTCTTTTCAGCTCTCTGCTCACCTGGGCTGCTGTAATTGTGGGTGGGGATGTCTCACCTATGCTGGTATCAGCAGAAGGATGGTTGGAGGATGCAGTACTCGAGGTGAGAGTGGGTTACTGTGATCAAACCTATTAAAGAAGTTGTTCATTTGGTTTGCTCTCTCCACGTCTGTCTCGATGGCGGCACCCCTCGAGCTGCAGCCAGTGATAATCTTCATCCCATCCCACACTTCCTTCATGCTGTTGTTCTGCAACTTCTGCTCCAGCTTTCTCCTGTACTGCTCTTTCGCCCTGAGCTGGACTCGAGTTCCTTCTGCACGCACTTGAGCTCATGCTGATCACCACCTTTAAAAGCCCTTTTCTTCTGGTTCAAAAGGCCCTTGATGTCACTTGTAACCCATGGCTTGTTGTTAGCATAGCAGCATACTGTTCTTACTGGAACTACAATGTCCATACAGAAGTTGATGTAATCAGTTGTGCATTCAACAGCCTCTTCAATGTTCTCACTATGTGACCCAAGCAATATATCCCAGTCTGTAGTTCCAAAGCAGTCTCTCAGAGCCTGCTCTGCCTCAGGGACCACTTCCTGAATGAGCGTGTGGTTGTAGGTAGCGCCTCACTCTTGGTTTGTATTGAGGCTGAAGCAGAACCAGGTTATGATCTGCTTTCCCAAGCGCAGGCAGCGGGGTGGCGCTGTATGCGTCTTTAACGTTTGCATACAGTAGGTCGATAGTCCTGTTTCCCCGAGTGTTACAATCCACATACTGGGAGAAGGCAGGTAATGTTTTGTCCAGCGTTACATGGTTAAAGTCTCCAGCGATTAGCACAAGTGCCTCAGGGTGCTGCGTTTGTAACTTAGCAACTGCGGAATGGATGATGTCACTCGCCATCTCCGTTCGCTTGAGGGGGGATGTAAACAATAACAACAATCACGTGTCCAAACTCTCTGGGCAAGTAATAGGGCGCAGACTTACGGCCAACAGTTTGATGTCCCTGCAGCAAGTGGAGATTTTAACGTTTACATGTCCTGAGTTGCACCACTTTGTATTGACATAGAGAGCGAGTCCTCCTCCTTTCTTCTTTCCACAGGTACTTGCGTCTCTGTCCGCTCTAACTGTGCTAAACCCGGGTAGCTCCACGTTAGCATCTGGGATGGGAGACGTTAGCCACGTTTCACTAAAACACAGCAAGCTGCATTCTCTGTAGGTTCTGACATTTTCACCAGCACAGCCAGTTCGTCGATCTTATTTGGTAGTGAGTTTACATTTCCCAGGATCACAGAAGGCACCGACGGTTTATAACGCCATTTTCTCTCAAGTTGTCTCGATTTAATCTTATCTTTTATCTTTGCACCGGCTCGGCTGCCCCGATATCGTCTTCTTACCTCGTCAGGTAAATAAGGAACCACACCGCATAAGCATTTCTTCTCAGTGCTTTAAGCTGACTACTTGAATAGGCGATTCTCGGAGTGTAAAAATCCATGTCAAATAGTAAAATAGTAAAATAGTAAAAAGTTTCCAGGGAGCAATTCCACATAAAAGAAAGTGGTAGAAGTGATCAGTGAAATAGTGAAATAGAGAAAAATAGAGATAAAAAGGTAAAAAGATAAAGTCTTAAGATAAAATATGGGAGGTTCCTATAACCCCCGTGAATAGAATTGAGTTGGTATTTTCCTGTCATTTTCTAACAGCTTTGAGTGAACAATGTTCTCCAGTTAGTATCTAGCCCTACCTTGTGTAAGGTATAGAGGCATACGGTTTTTAACTGTGTTTGTGCTCGTGATCGTGCTTGCGTACGTGGCCATGCGTGGGAGCATGCCTATGTGCCAATCGGCCTATAGGCCTTTTGAGTGTGAAGTAACTCGTAAAATAGCACTTTTATTTAAGTGTTGAACCGTATGCTTAAGGCATACAGAAGAAGAAATTAAGAACCTTTAAGTATAGAAAGAAGTAAAGAACGTTTAATAATAGAAATAACTAAAGTTTCTTAAGAAAAGCTAAGTTTATAGAAGATACATTTTTTATCTTTTTTTTGCCTTTATTCTACATGTGTAACTATTTTTCCTTTTATTCTTGTGTGGATTATTTGCCTTTAATTTTCACTAAATATTTTAAAACAAACTTTTGGACTGTGAGATTTCTTTGACATACGTTTTACCTGTGCCTGACTTTGCATTATACATCAGCGGCTACAGTAGTTATACAGCATGTGCTTGTGACCAGCTAATATTTCAAACCACTCATGTTAAATATGCTGTTATACATACTAAGATGTAGAGGAAAACACATCATAATCAGTAGTTAAGCCCCACAATGAGCTTGTTAAAGTAATGATGACAAATCTCCCCCCATATCTCAGGAAGCCTAACATTTATAACTGCACATTCCCACTCTTACAAGCTGCTCCTCTTGTTTCATCCCCATCGTTTAGCACAGCTAGGATCGCTGATCTTCCTCCATACTGACATGCTCTCTCCCAACGATCCACCGAAAAGCATCCTCATCTTCTGCCTGGGACTCCTGTTTATGTGGTCCTCTTCATTTTTAATCTTCCCAGCCTTGATGGATGAAGTGCAGACCTTCCTGAAACTTGTGAAATGCAGAGCCTGTGTCTCTGTGTGTGTCAGATCACTTGTCAATCAGGCATCCAGCCCGTCCATCTTCAGGGCAATTAGCTAACAGCTACAATGCTATATTATGCCTGTGTGAGAATCCCAATTTAATATCTGAAACTACTCTTATATGAAGTATATTTTTTATTTCTGTGAAACTATACCCTGGTCTGACATTAAACATCTAAGCTGTTTCAACATCTCATCCATATTTTTCTTAAACATTTTTCAGGTTTCTGCTCCAATTTCGTGTCTCTGTAGTTTGTTTCAGAGTCCCACAACTATTTGTGTAAAGATGAACTTCCTGGCTTCAGTTTTAAATGCACTTCTCCTTAATTTCCCCTGATGTCCTCGACACAAGTTAACAGAAAAAGGAAAAAGTGTATCTGAGCTTTTACATACCTGTATTAAGATAATTAAAAAATAAAAAAAACAAATTGAAAAACAGAGCTGCTGCTTCACACCAAAAACTAGTAAGGCACAATCTTTGATCCGCTGTTACAAACTGAACAGAAAACATGGCAAGTAATTCTTTTTCATTGCAAAACTGATAGCATTTCTTAACTCAATCCTAAAAGATATTTTATTTTGGATTACTGATTGTATGAAATGACTTGTTTTCCTCAGATGGAATAACATCAAATCGCAGGGAGCAAGAACTGGAAGAGTTAAAGATTGCAAATTACAACTTGACCAGTAACAACAGTGCTCTGTTGGCGGCTCATGCTACCCTGCAGTCTCAATACGTAACTCTGAATAAGAAACATGAAGAACTGGACAACAAGTTCAGTAAACTGCAGGAATACTACTGTGATGGTACAAACACATCTCGCGGTGAGTGCTTTGCTACAGGATGAGTAGACGGTGGGCTCCTTGGTCATCTAATCCCTCATTTGTCATTTGCGTCTTTGTTTCGTTTCCTACAGAAAACACTTGCCCGCTATGTAAAGTGGACTGGATCCCCTTCGGTTCCAAGTGTTACTTCATCTCCACTAAGACACTGACCTGGAGTGAGAGCCGTGATTGGTGCCTGACAAAGGGTGGACAATTAATGAATATAGAAGACTCAAAGGAGTGGGTATGTGATTTATGCACGTGGATTTAAGATGGCTGTTTGAAAAACTACATACAGTAAGTTAAACTGTCAGGAAAAAAAGCTATGAAAGTGCATCAGAAGAACAATCCCAGAAAACCTAAGCTGAAGTTGAGTCCGGTCAGTATGTTATTAAAGCAATCAATCAATCAATCAACATTTATTTATATAGCACATATTCATACAAAAAATGTAGCTCAAAGTGCTTTACAAAATGAATAGAAAAATAGAAGACACAATAAAAAATAAACATAAGTCAACATTAATTAACATAGAATAAGTAAGGTCCGATGGCCAGGGTGGACAGAAAAAACAAAAAACTCCAAAGGCTGGAGAAAAAAATAAAATCTGTAGGGAATTTAGCAGGAATGTCTTTCTTTAGGAGATTCCTCCAATTGATCTGGAGAGTCTGTCGACGCATTTCAAAGGCCAAGGCTGGGCGACTGTCGTTTAATGTAAGGTCTCAATGACCCTTTTGTTTTGTTCCGACTACGTATGTGAGAAAGTAAAGATTCTGTCCGAGGACTCTTTCCGTCTTTCTTCATTCATTATAACTGACGTCATCAGACGTGCTGTGAATCCTAGATTGCTGTTTCTTCTGTCTTAGCATGAGGAGTTCTTAGAGTTACCATTTCTACATTACGTTTACATGCATTTCTGGTTTTTCGTTGGATATATGGGAGATACGTAATGGACAAAAGGGTCACTGGTGATGCACTAGACAATTAGTACATAAAGCAATTTAAGATTTGCTCATCATTTTTCCATGAAAAATCACCAGGTGACCATTACATCACCTCAAATAAATCACAGAATGGCACTGAACTGAACTTCTGAGGTGATAGGCCCCTGCTAAGACCCAAATCAGTACAAATGTCTGCAGATTCTGTCATTGGTTGATATCCATTGGGGGGCTGGGGTTTTTGTGAGATTTCCCCCAGGGATGACGTTTTTAGTATCCAGTACCTCTGTTAGCACACTGACACATTATTTGTGTTGGACATCACTGCCATCTGCTCATGTGACACAAGAAGTGACACTATAGCTCTGTTTATTATCAAAGCAGGTGACACAATGAGAGTTTTGTCTGTTCGTTGCATTTATAAGGGGAGACTCAAGTCAGGATATGTTAAAGCAAAATAGGAGAAAAAATGTGTGTTATTTTAACCTTTTGATTGATTGTGACTAAGAGAAGACAATACAATGCAACACAGACACATACAAGTTCAGCTGTTCATCAACTTCTTAATTTCATGTTTTTCTAACAGGACATTTTAATAAATCGAGCTGATATCACCAGAGGTAAAGAGAGCGGTTATTGGCTTGGCGGATATGATGACACAACTACCAGGATGAATGGCGAGCCTGTAAAATCCAAGAGGTAAGAAGACTCCTTTCAGTCTGAGACGTCTCACTTTGACTGAATGAGCTACAAAACTGAATTAGGCAGGAGCATAAGGGGGCTTACCTACAGATGACTCTTTGCTGTCATTAGTGGAGAATAGCAAACTGTTTGCTATCTTATTTAATAAAATAATACAGATGAATGGACATCAACATAATTTATGCCTTTCTGAGATTATTAAATATTAAAGCATATTTTGCCTAAATATCACATAAATATGGCTGGTGACTGCTAACTTCACATTTAACAACTCCTTTCCCTAATCCTGCCAGTAATGCTGGCCTTACACATGTAGTCATGAATGTTGTGTCACAGAGCTCTGAAAACAACAATGAAACATGTTACAAATGACAAACGCTTTACAGTGCAGAAAGCCAAAGTACAAGTAAATAAGTGAGAATGTCATTTCTGAACTTCAACACCCGGCTGAGGTGCCACGAGACCACAGGGTGCTACAGGGACAGTGATGAGCCTAAGTGTGAATGGACAAAACATGGATTACTGAAGGTGTAATAACTAACATAGACAGATTATGGGATATTGTTGGTTATAAAAAGTCCACTCATCCATGCAACTGTACTCCTGTCTGCAGTATCCAACTGAGGGAGTTGGACACTGTCCATACAGGAAAGAGCCCAAAATTGCCCAAAAGCCAGATGTAATTTAACTGTTCCATCAGCAAGCTCCAAACCTCTAAACACGATGACACAAAAAGAGTCCCGGATTCAAATAATGTTTTTATTTAAGGTTTATTCCACACAATACCTCAAAGTACCACAAGCACAAATCACAAGTTTTCTTTCCACAGTACTCTCTTCTCACCACCGCACCGCACCGCACCCCCTACCCTCCTCCAGTCAAGTATTACTCCACTTTCCTCCCAGCTCTGACTCACCTGGATAAGGGAGTGCGGTCCATTTTTTAAGGATCTGGGAGTACCTCGGGGTCATACGGAAGTCAGATAAATTGGGGAGCGCATCTCCCAACATCACCCCTTTGTGGCACCCATGGTCCCCAGCAGGGCTATGTTGTTGGTCTACATCATCCAGCATTCCCTGCTGGTTCCCAAATGGGTGCTGATACAGAGTGCTGCTGCCATCTTATGTCCTGGGGGAATAACATATCCCCTGCGGTGTCTTTTACAACTAATGGGCTATCCTTCCATCCCTTTTAACTATCTATTCTGGGTCTGGCTCCTTCCTCTCTCTTGGTTAGGGTGCCCATCTGTCTGCTTGGAGCCTCCTGTCTGAGCTGGAAACCATCCCCTTTTCTGGTTGGGATGCCCATCCAACCCATGTGGCACTGACACAGTCCACCAGAGGGCAGCCAAACTCTGAAATGAGCCAGGTACCATATGCGTGGCCAGAGCTTCATCATGCTGCCCCAAATTCATTTTCATTTCTTATTAATGGTATAAGTACAATATAATGACATCAAGTTTTAGTTCACATTTATTATCATGTGCACATTTCACAATTCACGAATCCCATAGACCAATGATAACAGTTCCAAAAAGAGTCAAGGATTCCAACCCAACACATTAAATATAACAACAGATGACAAATACAAGAAACAGGTTGCCTGTCATCAACATGTCAAAGTGAAATTTATTGTCATCTCAACCATATACAAGTATACAGACAGACGAAATTGCGAAGCTCAGGGTCCACAGTGTAACAACATGAAGTGCATGTAAAAAATTAATATTAAATTAAAAATAGAATTAAAATTAAAATTTAAAATTAAAATTCAAACACAAACAAGACAAGACAAAGAAGTAGCAATATTGATGTGTAGTAAGCAATATGAACATTGATGCAATGTATGGTATTATGAAATCTAGATACATAAATATAGTCAATAGATATGTGTAAACAATGATAGGACAGAATGTTTCACAGTAGAAGGACATCAAAGAATGTCTCTGATGCTGCAGTATCTTCTCTTGGAGGGCCGAAGTGTGAAATGTCCATGTGAGGGGTGTAAGGGGTCCTACTCAATGCTGCAGGCCTTGCGGACACTGCGTTTGTAAAATATGTCCTGTAGTGAAGGGATAGGCCCCCCAATAATATTCTCTGCTGTCTCCACTATCCTTTGTAGGCGCTTGCGGTTGGATATGTTGCAGTTGCCATACCAGACAATGATGCAGCTTGTCAGAACACTCTCAATGGTGCCTCTATAGAACATGGTGAGGATGGAAGGGAAAAGACTTGCTCGCTTCGGCCACCTCAGGAAGTGTAGTCTCTGTTGGGCTTTCTTAATTAGTGATGAGGTGTTATGTATCCACGTAAGTTCCTCAGTTATGTGCACACAGAGGAACTTGGTACTTTTAACAATCTCCACATTTAAACCGTTGATGCTGAGTGGGATGTGGGCAGGACGTGATTTTCTGAAGTCCACGATTATTTCTTTTGTCTTGTTGACATTGAGAGATAGATTGTTGTCTTCACACCATGCAGACAGCCGTTCCACCTCATCTCTGTATGCTGTTTCATCATCCCTGCTTATCAGTCCCAGCACCGTCGTATCATCCATAAACTTAATGATGTGGTTGGTGTTATACGCGGCTGTGTAGTCGTGAGTCAGCAGAGCGAAGAGCAGTGGACTAAGCACACAGCCCTGTGGCACTCCAGTGCTCAGTGTGATGTTGCTGGAGGTGTTGCAGCCCATCCAAACTGACTGGGACCTCTCTGTCAAGAAGTCCAGGATCCAATTGCAGAGGGTGGTGTTCAGGCCCAACCTGCTCAGTTTTACAACCAGCTTTTGAGGGATGATTGTGTTGAAGGCGGAGCTAAAGTCTATGAATAGCATCCTGACATGTTTGTGTTTTTTATCCAGATGTGTCAGGGAGAGGTGAAGGGCAGAGCATATGGCATCCTCAGTTGACCTGTTTGAGCGGTATGCAAACTGAAGGGAGGCAGGGCGATTAGTCTTTATGTGTGATATGACTAACCTTTCGAAGCACTTCATGATGATTGGCGTGAGTGCAACTGGTCGGTAGTCATTCAAACATGTCACTGATGATTTCTTCAGCACTGGTATGATGGTGGTCGACTTGAAGCATGCTGGGACTGACAACTGGCTCATAGATGTGTTGAAGACGTCTGTGAGCACACCAGCCAGATGACTGGCACATTCTTTGAGCACACTGCATGTGTCTGTCATGTGTAGTGACATTTTTTTATCTGCTAGTAAGGAAAGGCTTTACTCACATTTTTCTCAAAGACATAGTTACAAATTTTTGGTTCTTTTTTTGTGGTGGCACAGTGGTAGCACTGACTCGCTATTCTTAGAAGACAATGGTTCCCAGCTCTTCCCTACATGGAGTTCACGTGTTCTCTCCATGTCTGCATGTGTTCAGTTTCTGGCTAATCTGCTATTCACCAACAATCCACAAACACACACATTCAGTGGATTGGCCCCAGAGTGTGTCTCTCTGCCTGCGATGGACTGGCTCCATGTTCAGGGATTGTTCCTGCCTTGGTTTCCTATTAAGGATGAAGTGGCTTTAGAATATGGAGGGACCTACGGTTCTTTTGGTTGCTGTGATTAAATGTCTTAATTGTTAAAATGTAAAATGGTATTTGTAGCTGCATTCACCCATACTTACCAAAGTTCTGCAGCTTCAGTAAGCTGAATGAGATTCTGACAAATGCTGGGCTTGTTGAAATAATTCCACAGTCAAAATATTTTCATTATAAAAAACTCAAATTCAAATTAAAACAGTTCACACAGAAATAGTGAAAAAATGGTATTGCAAAGTAAAGAAAAGTTTTGTTTAAGGTGTACAGTGGGATGCAAAAGTTTGGGCAACCTTGTTAATAGTCATTATTTTCTTGTATAAATCGTTGGTTGTTACGATAAATATCAGTTAAATATATCATATAGGAGACACCTGCCTGATTTTGTTTGAACAATTATTGCACACTTTCTGTAAATCCAATAAACTTCATTTCACTTCTCAAATATCACTGTGTGTGTCTCCTATATGATATTATTTAACTGACATTTTTTATCGTAACAATCAACGATTTATACAGGAAAATAATGACTATTAACAAGGTTGCCCAAACTTTTGCATCCCACAGTATATGTCATTTGTTTCTTTAGTTCTCTCATACAGTTCACTGGGTTTTTCAGTCCCTGTTAGCAACGGGACTTGTTCTAAACAACAATGGACTAAATTAGCAAGAAAGTTCTATCTCATATTAACTTACGGGGGGTAAAAGACAATACCATTGTGTATGGCTATGAAAGAAAACAATAATCTATACTGAGGACCTAATAATATGAGTTTAACTAAAAGCAATAACTTTCTAAGCTAGGCTCTTACAGTATTTGTGTGTATTAGTTTAGTTCAGATTTTGAGCTGTAGAGTTTAACGACCTCTAAAATGAGATCATCAGCATGTTTAAGGGTCACAAGAGACACAGCTGCACAGAGAAGAGCAATTGGCACCCTGGAATAAACCCTAACAAGATGATGCTGCTTTAGTCTTGAACAGAAAAGGCCAAGCCTTCAGAATCATCAGAGGCCTGATAAAGTGAACTAGCGAGTCGTGAGTCTGAAGATGGCTACTGGAAATTATTAGAAGTGTATTCAGTCAGAAAGCAGGAAGCACTGGCAACATTTCTATATGACACCCTCAAAGTCTATTCAGTCAGCAGTGAAAAAAACAGTGAAGTTACACATATCGCAATTAAGGCTTTCACATATTCATTGATTTTCCAAATATTAAGTGGTTTTTGAACCCGATATTACTAATATTATGTACTGGAATAACTATGAAACCATTAAAAGAGTCTTCAAATGCTGTGAGACCTTTGTGCTAATATACAATACCTGATATATATTTTTTAAAAGTAGAGTTGTTTCATTTGCATCAGAATATATGAATAATGAGTCTGTCAGCTGAGATACAACCTTCAACAATGACGATCCTGACTCGGGATGGGGTGGGTGTTGGGAGTTTTTGTTATAAATGTACAATTTTGTTTAATTCATCTACCATGGCTAAGTCAGTTTATGAGCCACACTACTGACTGACAATCCTCTTTGCTGCACAGACTGCTGGTCTTTCATCAGTGACATGTGTAAGAGTTAAATTTGAACCCTACTCTATGTGTGCACCTGGCATGTGTCTGAGTCTCATAATCTTCTGAGCTTTTATTAAAAACTGACACTATTACTTTTTTATTCACTATGATAAAATGTGTTTCCTGATTTGAACCAAGCTGGATCATAATAATCTCTCTCTCTATATATATCTATATCTATATCTATATCTATATATATCTATATATATTTTATTTTTCTTGAGGTTCACACAGCTAATAATATACATTCAAAAAGTCATGTACATCCTAAACAAACAGGACTATCAATCAAATTGTGGTCATCTAAGGTATCAACATCTGCCATGTCCTGTTAGCAACTGTGTGTACCCAATCATTTTAAAAGTTTTCTGAATTTGTAATGAATTCATTTTAAACAATAGCGACCTAATCAATGAATTGTATACATATAGCCTGAGGACATTGTTTTCCTTTGTAGCAATATGGCTAACATGTAATACACTTGTTACCTCTTCGAAGATTTAGATAAAGAATAACAATTTGACGCTTTCTCCTGCCTGTGTTTTTATTGCTTAAATCAGGGCATTCCAGTGGGGGGTGTCTGTATGTATTCAATTTCTTCCACACATGTCTGAAGTCAGGTGATCTTTGTGAGCCTACAAGGTCAGTCAGATCAGGAGAAAGACTGACCGCTCCTCTTGTGTTTCAGAGCCAGTGATAACTACAAAGGAAGATGTATGGAGATATTGCTGGAGTCAAAACAGGATTTTAGAGTAAGGTGTGAAACTCTTAATCGATGGATCTGTGAGTCTGCTGTATTTCCACTTCGTATTTAAACTGCTATTAAGAGTTCCAGCCACCTTCCAGAGCCTCTGTCTTCAGGAGTCGTAAGGATCTCTTCATCAGTAAATCACAGAGCTGCTAGTCTGAGCTGAGTCCAGAAGGTCACCTCACTTTGTCATGTAAACATACTTGAAATGGAAGCTGCCATCTTCTTGTAATCTCAGTGTTCATCTCTGGCTTCTTCCCAGTTCTGAATGAATAGATCCCCAGACCCTGAACTGCACAAGGTGGTCATAGATAACAGATGAAATGATAAAGCTTCATTTACATATGAGTAGAAAATGTACAGTTCCTGATTTTTATAAAACAATTTTGTATTTGTTTGACAAGCAACACATGTAAGTCTTTTCAGCATTTAGTAAAACGAAGATACGTTACCAACAAGTGTTTGTCTTAAGTGATGTGAAAAAGTATTTACCCCCTTCCTAGTGTTTTCTGCTTTTGCATGTTTTACACAAGGCATGGCCTCCAACCCTTACAAAATGCAATATTAGAAAAAGGAAACCTGAGGAAACATATAATACAGTTTTTAAATCACTGCTTTCTTTATTTAATGATCAAAGTTCTTATCCAACACCTCTGTGACTGATTTGAAGATGTCATTGTCCCCAGAGCTTCAGTACTTGGTTGCTGCAACTTTAGCACCAGTAATAAGAACTAAACACTCTGTAATTTATAATTTGAGATCAGACTTTCATGTTACTGTTGAGGAGTGATAGCCCGCTGGTCTTTGCTTTCATTCAGATACATTCAGAGTATTGGGAGTATAAACTCTTCATTTCAGCACTTCTGTGAGGTACACGTTAGCAGTTTGATGAGGCTCTGAAACTCTCTGTGTCCTCTGCGCCATTCAGCTGTAGGTTTTCTTTTTTGTGGTGGAGCATTGACCTGCTGTGTCATTCAGCCACACCTTGGCTTCAGGTCATGGACAGAAGACTGGCCATTCTCCTAAAGAAGGTTCAAAATGGCAAGTCTTCACACAGTGAGGCAACAGCAACACCACCCTCTTCATCACACTATAAATTCATGAACTCTGACCTTAGAGGAAGGTAGACAGGCCTGAGGGTCTTTGGATGTTTCTTCTGGAATCCTTTGTGACTTCTTGACTCAGGCATTGCTGTGCCCTTGATAGACTTTTGGCTTCTCCTATGAAGATGTTACTCTTTTCTGAATGTTTTTACTTTTGGAGATGATGGCTGTCACTGTGGTGTAGTGGAGTCACAGAGTCTTAGCAATGGCTAACACTTTCCTGATTTCAGTTACGTTTTTCTTTTTCTTAATCTCTTCTGAGATTTCCTCTGATCAAGACTCAGTGATCTTCTAGAAACCTTAGGGTGACAACTTCACTGTCATGATAAGTGACAACATATGGTGAGGTTTAAATGCAGCACAGCTGGCTGTGCCTTGTTATCAGGTATCTTTGCTCAGCTCGTTGCAGGAGTCACTAAAGAGACAATTCACCAGGCACACGGCAATACAGCTGTTAGGTTACTTTATTACTTCAATATCTTAGGAAGCAACTTATAAACGGTGTTACATGTTTACTCTGATTCCTGTCATCTAATATTACATTTTGTCTAAAGATCTGAAGCCATTCATTATGACAAATAAACAAAAATGGAGAACATCTGGAAGGGAGCAAAAACTTATCTGAATCAGAGCTGCTATTGTGAAGAGCATTTACCACCACGTGACATGACGTCTATTCTGTATTATTAATGTCTGAATCTTAACACTTTTTTTTTTTTATTTTATTAATTTTATTACAATCATTCCATACAAATCAATCAATTTTTATAAAAAGTAGGATTGAGAATAAGTTGACCCCCACCCCTGAGAGAGCAAGGCCAACGGATTAAAACTTAAGGCCTGTAAACATATCTACAGTATATTGATGAGTTTGATAAGCCAATAGAGATGAATGGAGAAGAAAAAGAGATGAGGAGATAATTGCTTCCTCTGTGCTTTAAGAGCTTATTCTAAAATGTTACTGATTAGATCCTGCCATGCTTTGAAAAAATTCTGTACGGATCCTCTAACTGAGTATTTGATTTTTTCCAATTTCAAATAATATAACACATCAGTTTCCCACTGGCGTAAAAGAGGAGAGTTAGGATTCTTCCAGTTTAGCAGAATAAGTCTGCGTGCCAACAGTGTAGTGAATGCAATCACAATTTGTTTGTCCTTCTCCACTTTAAGCCCCTCTGGAAGAACCCCAAACACAGCTGTTAATGGGTTAGGAGGGATTGTGAGTCCAAGGCTGTCTGACAGGTAATTAAAAATTTTTGTCCAGAATAATGTTAATTTGGAGCAGGCCCAGAACATGTGACCTAGTGAGGCTGGGACTTGGTTGCAATGTTCGCAGGTTGGATCATGCTCTGGAAACATTTTGGAGAGTTTTAGTCGAGACAGACGTGCTCGATATATAATTTTGAGTTCAATAATTGTATGCTTTATAACACAAGTTTTATCACTTATGGACTCTCTTAAGCCAACCACTGATGATTTGACTTTTTAAGCAGTGACTTTTCTCTTTCCACTCTGTCACTTGAGTTGATATTTTTAATGATATTCAAATTGATGTTTTTCTTTTTATAACTTGTGTCTCAGGTGCTGGACTCTAATTTTAATAATCGTTATACTTTGACCTTCAGTAGTTTTATTTTATCGTTCAGTAAATATTTGCACTTTTGCAGATTTGTTCTAGGTGTCCATCTCACAAATGATCTTGCTTTGCCCTGTTTTGTTGTGTTGATTTCCATTGTATTCTTAACTTGAGAAGCTGTGCTTTATGATACGGTTTGTGCAGAATAAATATGAATTGCTTAATAATGTCTGTTTGACTTACTTTACCAGTGCCCTTATTTTGTATTCTGATTTTGAGAGAATGAACTTCTCTGTGCTAGGAGAAATGTCACACTTTACATATTTTAATTGCTACATTAACTTTGCTCACTGCCATTTTTGAAATATGTGATCTTTCTGTCCTCTCAGAGTTAGTTTGGTGATCCAAGCCACCCACCCTGTTCATTTGACATTGCCTCCTGCACCGCCAAATTTTCCATTCTGTTTTCTGGTAGAAATGTAACATCTTATTAAAGAAAGCCACATCCTCTAACAGGACAAATCTGTAATCAGGCAGGAGAAAAGCTTTTCATGGTATCTTTAATTACTCCTCAGTAAAATACCTTAGAGGGAGCGTTCATTAGAAGCAATTTGTTACAGCCTTGTCAGAATAGTCAGAGAAACAAAGAATAGAGGTTAATTTTATAAACTATTGAATTTACATACAGTGTCAATTAATGCATACATTACTCCCAAATGACGTGGATAAAATAAAAGCCAATTACAGTGCTATGGAGTTTGGTCCCCCCTCTCAGGTTGCTCTGTCTTCATAAGAGAAGATCACAGCAATAATTTGCCATGTTTTTACTAGAGAAATGTAGCCAAGGGAATGTTTATCAGACCAGAATTCTCATTGTAGCATCATTGAGTTGTATGAAATAAAATAAAAATGTAAAAAATGGGATGTGCAAAAACTGTGGGCACCCTTTTAATTGCATTGATTTGAAGACCTGTAGTCATTTAATGCTGACAGCTTGCAGCACAAACTTGCTTTGATAAGCTCATTAGACCTTAAACTACAAAGACAGATGCAAGCAATCATGAAAAAGGTTAAACATCAATATTTGCTAGTTGTGCTTGTCATTGGTTCTCTCTTAGAGAAGTGCAACATGGGAACTTCTAAAGAACTCTCTACTGACCTAAACATTAAGATAATTTGTGGTTGTGAATTA
>NC_053164.1:65102949-65145342 GCF_016835505.1 Polypterus senegalus | reverse complement strand
TTTTTGTATGTCTGTTTGCTTTTTCTAGTGTATTTCATACCATTGAATTAAACCATGAATGCTCTCAAAACAAAACAATACAATTACAAATACACAGATATTACTTATTCATTTGTCATTTTGTTACATGTCACTGTTTCACTTCACAAGAGTATTCACAGGTCCAGTTGCAGAGAGAAAGAGAGAGAGACCTTCCAATAGCAAAATTCTCCAACAGAATGAAGCACCAGCACCTCCTGATCACGGGTAAATCACACTGCCATGCAGAAGGAAAAAAACAATGACCATTAAAACCAGTAACAGATATTAACAAATAATCAGAGACATAAGTGAAAGCTTACAGCTGTGAAGTCAAATGACACATCCAAGGCAAGGTGCAGAGAATACTGTGGAGCACACAAAAGAATTATTTCAAATTAATATTTAATCTATTTGCATACAGTACAGTGCACACTCTACTTATTGCAATTTATTTATAGTGGTTCTAAAGAATTCCCAACCTAAAAAATAAGTTTCTTTGATTTTCTCACCATCAACATGAATACTCCAGAATCCACTGACCCAACCAACTGCTGTGGAAGATTCTGAAATAGAAATGGATTCATATCACTTACTGCAAGTTACAAAAGAATGTCCATTACTTGTAGTCCTCTCAATGACATCCCTATAAACTAACCTTGTTTTTAATTAGTATCCATGTGGCTGAAGATATTCGTTTTTGTCATCTTACTGTTGCCAAGGATGCCAGGGGCAACGACCCGGCCGGGACGCCTTCAGGGACCAGAGGAGGATCTACGCCCACCGTGGATCCTGTGGGGGCCACCAACCTGGTTGCTTTGCGGGCCACGGGTTAAGGGCATGGAGGCCCAACCCTGTAGGGGCCCGTGGTCACTGCCAGGGGGTGCCCCAGTGCCTTGGGAACCCTAGACCCCAGTACTTCCGCCACACCAGGAAGTGCTGGGGGGAAGAGAAGCAGGGACACCCGGAGAGCTTCCGGGAGAACAGCCGGCACTTCCGCCACACTGGGGCATGTCAGCGGAAGATTGCCGGGGAGCACCTGGAGTTCATCCGGGTGCGGATAAAAGGGGCCACCTCCCTCAAGTCGGGGGCAAGAGTCGGGTGGAAGAGGACGGAGCTCGGAGGAGAGGAGAGGAGAGGAGTGGAGGCGGTCAGAAGGACTGAGCAAGGCATTATTGTGCGGCCAGGACGTTAAGGGGTGATTGGTGCTGCGGCACTGGGTTGTGCACTGTAAATATTAGTAAAAATAAACGTGTGTGGTGAACCAGCATGTCTGCCTGTCTGTGTCCGGCTTTTTCCCACGCTGTAACAAAAACAAATAAACAAGTCTTACACATACAAATGTAAATATCCAATATGTGCTGATAATTAGTTAGAGTAAGAAAATCTTGATGTAAGCAGAGTACAAGCACAACTTCTTAAAGCAGGCATGTGTTATCAATATTAGTGTGACTGCATTTTGCATGTGAATAACTTCAATAGTTAGAATATACACTTGAATTAATAAAAAAAAATGTGCAATGCTTGGAAACTTAAAACGTAAATAATATCAACCTAATTGTTTTAAATATTACATGTACACACAAATTGGTGATCAAAATTAGAGAACATTTATGAACACTTTTTTTTAAAAAATATTGTTCATCTTCATTATTCAAAATTTAAAGGATTAGTAACTGTGGGTATTATCACTGTTGTACTACTTACAAAATAATCAAGGCACTTCAACAAAATCTTTGATTTTGATCACTGCGTTTCCGACAAAATAGACAACAGTATCCATTGTAGCAGAAAATAAGGTTACAACTAATTACAACTAGTGATAATGCTGTGACGGCCTGCAGTCGAAACCACATCTATGGATGGCGAAACGTATAAATTGTTATAATGTAGAATACCGAGTTAAAAGCATATGCACCAGTACTGGTCAT
This sequence comes from Polypterus senegalus, assembly GCF_016835505.1. Taxonomy (NCBI): domain Eukaryota; kingdom Metazoa; phylum Chordata; class Cladistia; order Polypteriformes; family Polypteridae; genus Polypterus; species Polypterus senegalus. The sequence continues at coordinate 65,143,393 of NC_053164.1, read as the reverse complement.
ACATTAAAAATCAACTCTCAAATGAACTTACCTTCATGGAGAACTGCCTTCTTGAAATGACTCTTCAAATGTTTAATTTTTCCAGTTTGGAGGGCTAAACATTACCACTACAAAAAGGACAATGGAATAAGCGGCACCATCTGTCGCATTGACTCAGCAGTCGCACTGACTCTCCTAATTGAATAGTTATGTGTTTCTATAAAAATGACAAAAAAGGAGGATGGCTTTGGCAAGTTTAAATTCTGTATATCAGAATTCAGTATTCAGTAATCACTCACAATACTAAACAACTGTTTTAATCAAGCAAACAAATTTGAATTATTTGGTGCATTTTACAATTAGTATTGTCACAAAGCAGCTTTAAATATTTCCAGGCCATAAACCCGAGACAAAAATCTTGGTGTCAGTACCAGATTATTATTGAACAAAATAAAAAAGGGTCTGTTTTGTTTTACACCAATTAAAAATAATATAGCAAGTTTAAAAAGAAAAGACAAAGGACAAATAGGAATGTAGATTCATTGTAAATTTTACTTATTGGACTGACTAAACAAATATATTTTTATCCTAGATTTGAAGGCTGACAGACTATCGGAATCTCATACCACACTGAAGAAGTATACCTCCATTCAACTTAAAATAATTAAGGTAATGATTCACACTTAATACTTTTAATTTGAACCAATATGATTCTTTTAATCTTATTGAACCCACGATTTTTAATTTGAGACAAATCATTTTAGAATGATTGGGTGCAATTCATCTGTTTTATACTGAAGTAAATCTATTTTTTAAGTTGTTACAATTTAAAATGGTTTAATGGTCGTAACCTGTTTTTATGCTATTAGAAATATTATGAACCAAAAACATTCCAATACTGTAGTTTTTACATTTATTTAAAAATCTAGTGCAAATACATAAGCATTTTGCAGTGTAAATCTTAAATATCCAACAACAAAAAATATTTGTACAAATATCACAAATACACTATAGCTAATTTCTAGCATAACAATCAATAAATAATAATAAAAGTGCATTGTGCACATCTAAACAAAACTTAGCAGTGCAAATCATCAGAGTGTAGACTTCCTTCTTGATCCTGCATTTAGAATATGACCCAAATAACCTTTAAAAGTATCAGTCTATCCTCTCTCAAGATATCCTGCTAACAATTGATCACCAATGGTTTTGATCACAAAATCAACATCACAGAGTTAATGCACATTACAATAATACAGAATCAGCTATCTATCAACACCTTACAACACAAAACAAATGAGAAAGTAGTTTGAATTACTTTTGAAACATCCAACAGCTTTGGATAAAAAATGAAATGCAAAAATGAATATGCAAATACACTCAAAACTATAATTAACAATTTTAATATTTACATGCAGAAAACCATCAAACTGTCTCTGATGTACTCTGTAGTTTTTTGACTCTTGTGGTCTTTTGTTTCATGTTAAGCCAGATCATATTTTTTGAGCAACCTCAAAACTGAATCTAAACTCCTTGGAGTGCTGGAGTTTGAGTGTGTAAATAAGCACTAACAACATAATGAAAGCCATTGTAATGGTAGGCAAAGCACTGAAGACCTTAAGTCCTTCGATGAAGATCCCTACATCTCTGAGTGGATAAGAAAGATCTCCATTCTTTCTAAAGACAGACAGCCATGGCCATGGTGCATGCTGAAAATCGCTAGATGCTTCCATCTCTTGTGAAACCTGTCAGAAACCCCCATTACAAAATCATCTGGTTAATAAAATCTTCTTCTTCTTTTGGCTGCTCCTATTAGAGGTCACCACAGCGAATCATCTTCTTCCATATTTTTCTGTCTGTTGTATTTTGTTCTGTTAATAAAATAATGCAGATAATTTCAATTTGTTGTAAAGTCAGTAGCATCCAGTGTTGTTACAATCAATGAGGTATATAGATAGAGGCACTACACAGACTTGAAGCACAATGAAGCACAATGAAACAGTCAGAATGACCAACATTTGTGAATTGCCACCTTACCAGATGGTGGCAATGCTTATAGACATTCGGTGCCTGCATAGCACCTGTCTATACACCTCATTGGTTACCATAATGTCAATGTGTTCTGGAACAACTGGTGACCTGCAATGTTGCTACTGCACGACATATTATATAGGGTATCATTTATGATATGATAACGGTCTTAATATCACAAAGTACAGTATTTTGCACTTGTTTATGTTCACAATTATTTCATTGTATGTTAAAATTCTGACAATATTTTATGTATTTTATTAACTGGCATTTGATCGATACAAAAATAAATAAATAAATGGAATTCTGTTAATAAAATATAAAATGTATTAATCATGTATTATCCAGCTTTCATGAAGAATCCACTGAACAGTGTCATCTCCAGACAGAGGAGCAGCTTCAGTGACAGACTTTTGTCACTGTCAGACTGAGGAGACCCCACACTATGCGACTCTTCAATTCCACCCGGGGGAGTGAATGGTAACATTACTCAAAGTTATTGTCTGCTTTTACATGCATTTTTATTACTATTTAATTTAATATTGTTTTTTGTATCAGTATACTGCTGCTGGATTATGTGAATTTCCCCTTGGGATTAATATAGTTAGTAAGTAAGTTAGTAAGTAAGTAAGTGTGTGTGTGTGTGTGTGTGTGTGTATCTATGTATCTATGTATGTATGTATCTATGTATCTATTGTGACAGTTAAGGGTTTTTCGACCCCTTGTACCCTCAGACCACACGTCAGACACCAGGTAAAAGTCCAAATAATTATTATTTATTATAATAATAAGGTGCACAAAGCTCCTCTCCACAATACTCAATGAACAATAACCAATCACATTCCTCCTCTCCCAGACGCTTAGCCACCCTGCCTCCCAACTCAGCTCGTCCGTCTGGGATTTCCCACAGTCCTTTATAGTCCTTGACCCAGAAGTGTTTGTCCCTCAGTCCATGTGACTTTCTATCACTTCTGGGTCAGGTAAAAACTTCTCTTTTTCTTCAACCTGGAAGTACGTCATTCCTCCCGTTCACATGACCAGGACGCACTTCCAGGTGATAGGGCACATATGAGTCTACGTGCCTCGCTATAGTGACTCTTTGTGGACCCCAAGGTTTTCAGTAGGGCTGTGTATAAAAACTACAAAGTCCATGAGGCCCTGCTGGAACTCGGGGCACGTCCATGCTTTCGGGAGAGCTCCTCCTGGTGGCCTGGGGGTGAGGGCCGGCAACTCTTGCCAGGTATGTATGTATGTATGTATGTATGTATGTATGTATGTATGTATCTATCTATCTATCTATCTATCTATCTATCTATCTATCTATCTATCTATCATTACAAGTTCAACAACTTTACTCACCAATAATTCTTGGATTACATTCTCAGCCTTCTCTGCAATGTAGACAATGAGTGGTTTCAGGATACAGTCTCTCTTGATATTGATGTCCACATCCTGTGTGACGATTGAAATGTTTTTTATGGAAGCAGACAACAGTACTGTAGACACAACAAATAATTACTTGTTTGGGTTGAAAGGGTTGCATGCAGAAAATAACAGTATTGTCAAATACTGGGTGGTATACCGTTTTATCCTGTATACCAGTTTTAATTTTCTGTACAGTATGAATTTCCCATATACTGTACCTCAATATTATAGTACAGCTGAAACAACAGATGTAATGTATCAAATGGGTAGTAAATTATAGGCTATAGCTTGCAGCTAAAAGTGCTACAGAGTGCAGTGCAGAGTGTATTAAGAGGGAATGTCATGTCTGCAAAATGACAACACTGAAGGCCATTCTGAGGACAGCTTACCAGCTTGCCAAGTCAGTCTTTTAACAGCTTAGAGGCTCCACTGCTACAATACATTAATGAACAGACCGAGATGGAGGATAAAGAAAGTGAGACCAGAGATGCACCAGAAGAACTTGTGCCCAAGAGAAATGTTGTGTCTCATTGTCACACTGTAGTGCTTCCAGCTGTGAGCATTAGCCTATCATTTGCTGCTTGTATTGTAGCCTTACAGCTGTTGTTTCAGAAATGCTACCAATATGGCTATATATGAAAATTTCATACCATATGGGGAATTAACAGCTACTCCTAACAAGAAAGTACTATAAAGATCACTTTTGCTGCTACCAGATAGTAAATTAAAAATAAAATAAAAGTTATGTAGCTGTGATAATCAAAACCACACCACAATAGTGTATAGATTGCTGTCATTAAGACAAAGTGCAAAAAAAAAGTTCCTCTTTTAAAACCCTGAGGATGGTGGCGGTCATTTCCTCAATGGATCCACCTCTGCTCCTGATCATTTCCAGTAGCTGACTGGAGTACTGTAGTGTCAACTGTTGTAATCCAAATAAGCGCTGTGTTGATCTGAGAGTGAGAGAGAGAGAGTGACACAGACAAACAGCAAAGGAACACAATAAATTAGTGAATACCAAGTGGCTTAAGCATAATTATTATTTCAGATAAACATAATAAATGCTAGCATTTCAAGAACCCGAGCTGTAGTTGGCATATTATTCATTACATAGTATACTGCCCTCCACTAATATTGGCACCATTTGTGTAAATCTGCAGGATATACAGTACAGTGATTGTGAATGGATAAATGGTGCCAATTATCTCATGCATGAGAAAAGCATTTGTTTAACAATAATTTATTTTTCAGTTTCATTCTTTTTCTCTAAAGTTCCCTTCATATTTTTCATGAAAGATCAAGAAGATAAATACCTTTTTATCCTATGTTGGTTTTATTCACTAAGGGTGCCAATATTTCTGAAGGGCACTATAAAAATTGTATATGAACAGAAAATAGTGTACCTCATCCACCTGAAAAAATGCTGGACATCCTGAATCCTGGGCTGTTTATCCACAATTTCATGTCTCATGTACCCAAACGTCTTGTCCATCATCATCATCTTTAATGCATTTTCATTCTTCTTCATCTTAATCATTAAATATTATCAGTTCTTCCATGCTGTCTGAATTTTGCCAGTGGGGAGCGGGGATTAGTGGTTAGCTTAAATAACAGTTCGTAAAATACTAATCTTGGATCATCTTTAAATATAATTTCCTTCATTATTTACTACTAGACATTAAGCCCGTTACAATAACGGGCGCTAGAACAGTAGTGCATAAACATTAGTAGGAACAGTCTAGATTAAATGGCAAGGGTCCTTGACCTCATTCTGTTTGTTGTCTTAATTTTTTTTTTGTTAAAAATCTTTTTGCAAGAACCCTAAAGTAAAATAATATTAAAAACAAAATCGAAATGTATATGGCAATACAATAAGTATAATTAAAATTGCCTTAGTGTAAAACTTTGTAACAATCTGTAAGACGCAATATCAGAAGAAGATATTTAGGAAAATGTTTTTATTTTTTTTACCTCATGAAATTTTTCAATAAAATTTCATTATAGACCATTATTTTATTTTATTATTTCATTCATTTTTTCTAAATATTCTGTCTGAGTTTGGCAAGAGTTTGCCTTGTTCAGGACCATCTACAACGTTGACAACAACATCTGGAAAACTTCTAACTCTTGATAATGCAACATATAACTGGCCCTGGCTGAATACTGGTTTTGGCAAGTAAATGCCAACTTTTTTCTAAGGTTTGCCCTTGAGCTTTATTAATTGTTATGGCAAAGGCTAATGTAATTGGAAATTGTTGCCTTCTTAAGGTAAAGGGTAAATTAGTAGAGGATGGAGCCAAATCAATACAGGGAATATTCTGACGCTCATTTTCTTTTTCTTCAATCGATCTATTTGCTCGTATTTTTCTTTGTCTTTCAGCCTTTCATTTGTTGATGTTTACTTGCTGAGCTGAACCGTTCTTCGAGGAGATGTTGCTTATATACGATTTGAGTGTCTGTGTCTTTTGTTCTACTTGACGTGTCCTTTTTTGGGTGGCATGTTGTTAGTAGATAGTTAGTTAGTAAACATACGCGGGGCAGTATGTGTGGACCTTAGTGATGGGCTGCTCGATACTCAGGTTTCGACATTGTGTCGAGCTATCGAAGCACTGGAGATCGAAGCACCGCTTCGAGGCTTGCTTCAAATGAGCCCGTCACGTGATTTTGAGGAACGCTAGCGTAATGACGTCATTGATATCTGCGCAGTCAGCAGTCAATTTGGTCAGTAACTAGTCTGCTAAAGTGCTTTGGCTCAAAGCGTAAATGTGGTTGTCTGTGCTACAACGATAAAGTATGAGGGGCCAAACAGGCCATAAATCATATATTTCTGTGTGCAATCCATTGGTTTATGTGTGAACACTATTGGTTTATGAATATTTACTCTCGGTTTGCGTGCATACATAATTGGTTTGCCTGCATACAATACTGGTTTCATTCATATGAACTATATTGATTTGCGTGTGTATATCACTGGTTCCAGTACGTTTGTTATTGGTTTGTGAGTGAACTGCATTGGTTTACGCTTGCATGTTATTGGTTTGCGTATGAATTATATTGGTTTGCGTTCTGTGTCGGTCTAACAATGGATTTACGTATGCACTATATTGATTTCATGTGGGTAACCTGTCGATTTTGCGCTTGAACTCTATTGGTTGTATGTGTGCACTATGTCGGTTTCACGTACGAAACATATTGGTTATGCGTGCGCACCCTACCGCAACTCTGTATGAACTATATCGGTTCTGCGTGTGAACTATATTGGTTGTTCACGTGATCTTCAGAGGAAATGGGCGGGGCAAGAAACAGGAACTCAAGGGCCGGTAGAGTCATGGAGTGTAAAGATAAGTGACTAGGAGACGCACAACGCATCTGCGTTTAAACGGCACTACTGTATATATTTTTTCCGCACCATACGTTTGCGAAAGGAATTGGTGGTAATTATTATTATTTAACATAATCTACCCTTGAGTCTGTAATGAACGCAAGGCTGAAGTTAGGTACGTATTCGGCCGTCTTCTTATTCGGTCCCATCTACATGCTTGCTTGCAACCCGCAGCTGTACTTGTCCACACAGTATTTGCAAAACAGTTACTTATTCTAAAGGCAAAATATTCAACATTTACGATTGACGTCTTTATGCAACATAACATTTAGTTACTACTAGTTATTTATTGTGCCCGGCGACCCCGCACCGCGCCGCACAGACAGGTGAAGTGACTTGCTCAGGGTCACACAGTGTCAGTCCCAGGACTTGAACCTACGAACAAAGGGTTGAAAGTGCAAAGCCATAACCGCAATGCTTGCACATCTATAACGTGTATATTAATTGACTAAACGTGTCAATTCTTTGAAAAGCTAAACATTTAACATTTAAGACCTGCATGGGTCAGTTACATCATATTGGGCCACCTTGTGAAAGGACAGATGCGTTTTTTAAGATGCAGCGGAGTTTTGCTCTGGCCAGTGCGAGTATCAGGGTGAAACTGACAATGTATTCCCACTTCAATATCAGATAAATGGGATTTACTGTGATATTTAATGAGCACTGTAAAGTGTTAAATGGCGTTGGGCCACCTTAATTTTCATAGTTTTGTGACATTGACGTATATAAACCTGTCCAGGATAGATTCATTTGTTAAATTAGAGTTTAACAATTTTGAGCCGTGCAGGACCAAAATGTGGAATATTTATTTTTTCAAATAATGGACCAGTCTGTCGATTAATGTACACGCTGTAGAATTATATTGCCTTGCTGTTATAATAGAATAAGAAGCTGCTTTGCAAAAGCTGTGTGAATAAGTAGCTGACTGCAAGCTTATACTGGGTGTAGCTGGGAGTGAATAAAATGCCAGCCGAATGCGAACCTAACTTCAGCCCTGTGATCATTTCAGAATTAAGGGAAAATACTGGTAAAAAGAATTACCACCAAGCCCTTTCACAAACATACAGTGACGTGCAAAAGTATTCAATCCCTTTAAAAGTCATCCTAATTTTCTGCATGACAAAAGATTTGTCCACATATTTATCCATTTGTTATTTTTAAAGTGAACTCTTGTGTTGTAACAAAACGTTATCAAACTCCAAATAACTAAAGAAAAACTCCAAAGTGATTGTTTGACTAAGTATTCAAGCCCAACATATTCATACTTTGTCAAGAACCTTTTTGCTGCAGTAACAGCCTTTATTCTTTTGGGGTACGTAAATACGCCCCAGTTCTGCACATTGCTCAGGCGTGATTCTTCCCTATTCTTCTTGGCATGATTTCTAGGTACCCTCTATGTTGGTGGGATGGTATCTCTGAACAGCAGTTTTCAAACAGTGCCCCAGATTCTCAACAGGTTTAAGATCGGGGCTTTGACTTGGCCATTCCAAAACATTCACCTGTCTGTTTTTGAGCCATCCCAGTGTCACTTTGGTCTAATGCTTAGGGTCATTGTCATCTTGAAAGCTTTAAATTAATAGTAGACTGGAACAAGTTCACTTGCAATATTGTGTGGTATTTGGGCCCATCTATTGTCCCTTCAACTCTGACAAGATTCTCAGTCCCAGCACATGAAAACATCCCCATAACAAGATGCTGCCACCACCATATTCCACTGTAGGTCTGGTGTTTCTTGTAGCATGGGCAGTGTTTGTTTTATGCCACACATTCTGTACCTCTTTGAAGTCTGGGAAAAAAGTTCTATTTTGGTTTCATTTGACCATAAACCCTTCTCCCCACATTTAACTGAAAAAACGCCATATGTGCTTTTATGTGGACCATCTTAAGGAATGGCTTCTTTCTTGCCACCCTCCTGTAGAGGCCTGTTTAATGGAGAGCTCTTGAAATTGTGGACCCCTACACCTTCACTCCAGTTTCAGCCACAAAGCACTGCAAACATCTGAGAGTGACGTTTGGATTTCTAGTTTCCTCTCTCACCTGTTGATGTCTAACTCTGATGTTCAGTCTTGAGGGACGGCCTGTTCTAGTGAGAGTCAGGGTAACAGCAACATCCTTTCCTTCTGAATGCATCTTATCAAAGGCTGCGATGGGTAAATAAGTAATCTCACGAACTGCAGCCCAACAGAGTAAATAATTGACGTAAATAGAATTACTGAAAGACTAAGTTTTTGCCGTTTCTGTATTCCAAACCATCTTCCAGTTCCACAATCCCCCGCAGTCACTGTCACATTTAACGCTCTCCTTAACCTGTCTTGTTACCCAAAGCATCAACACTCAGTTTCATTCAAGGCTTTACCGTCCTTCCTTTCATTGACATAAAATAAAACACATTTCCTCTACATGTCCAATAATAATAGTAAACTTGCGGGAATGAGAAAAAGCACAAGATGGGAATATTCATGACAAGAGCCTTGACATCAGGATGAGAATGTGCCTTGTCACCCATTATGTGAGCTCGTCTGCCATCCCTCAGTTACACTGGCACACGTTACACTCGGGGGCAAATGCAATGGAGAATATCGACAATGTACACCTTCAGAAGTGGAATAAATCGACTGTATAAGTACACTGTAAAAAATTTCACAGTATTTTTTACTGTGAAATTTCAAGCTGCCAGTCATTTAACCGTCAAAAAACGGTCACAAACATAGACCATTTTAATGTTTGTTACCGTAAAATTAATATTGTCCATAATTAAAATTTTATCATGATTTACGTTAAATTGAAAGTACCACTTCATACATTAAATGTGTTTTAACCATTATTTCTAAATATGGAACTTTAAAATTACTGCCCATGTAATTTTTTTTTAAAGTTTTTAAACATTTTTTGAAGTGTCAACAGTTCAGGTAAATTGAATATCACCATAAAAAAAAATCTTAAATTTGTAGTATGAGAAAATGAGTTTAGGTGTTTATGGTTAAACTCTTTAAACTGTTAAATTGCATGACTGAATCAATTTCATCAGTATGTCAATCATGTTAAGAAAATTAATATAACTTGTATTAAAAAAAAAGAGTGAAATTTAGTTTCAACACCAGCTGTAGTAATAAAGTACACAATGAAAGCTGAACAATTTTAATTTTATTTTGAAGTTGAAACATTTAACAAAAATATGCAATTTCTTTACATGTGTTAGATTGATTATAAGTTTTCTTTTAATAAAAGAAACATTGCCATCCCATTACATTTATGGAAATATGAATTATATAATTTTAAACAATATAACTGTCAAAGTATTGTAAAATAAAATGATTACTACAAAAACTACTGAACTTTTTTCAGGTTGCAATTCACTGTGAATGTAATTTGCTAAATTAGCTGGATACCTCCTATTCTCAATCTCCCACTATTACAATTTAACTTGTCTGAAAAGAAAAAAACAAAAAAATAAAACACCACCCTTCAAAAACACACCATGAATATTTAATTTTTTTTGATCTCTACGTCTCTCTCTTTCTCACACACACACACAACTAAATCGTGTGGGTAGTTTTCCATTGTTTTGTTTTTCCCTGGGCAGTTAGTTAACGCTGGTGATAATCAAGATTGCACAGATTTGAAAAAACATAATATTTCAAATGATGCATACATTGATTTTTGTCAGAGGATTATAATAGTCATAGTATAATCATACTTATAATTACACTTGTAGTACAAGTGTATATACATACATATTTATACACACACACACACATATATATATACATACATATTTATATATATATACACACACACACACACACATATATATATATATATATATATATATATATAAAATAAAAATGAAACTGATAATGGCATGTGTTTCAGGCAAATGATGGAAGTTCCATGACTTCTGTAAGCTGGCAGAGGATAAAAGTCACCAAGACATTCAAAAGGTACAGACTGTATACACTCAGAGTCCTGGTATATCTGAAACAAACCAAGATGTGGTAAAAATGCAGAATAATATTTTCTAACACAAAAATGCAGGTTTTTTACTATCCTTGATTACCATTATCTCAATTTCACCAAATTCCAAATCTGAACCTTTATTTAGAATCACGAAAAATCCCTTTTTGTATAGTGTACCTTTAAATTGCACCTCCTCTGACAGAACTGTATCTGTCTCATCAAAATCAAGGCCCTCCAACGCTCTAAGCACAGTTTCATTGTACAAATTGGCACAAAAAGGGATACTTTTCCTTATTTCTAAGTCAGCAGAAAAGAAAGTCCCAGAAAAAAGATAGGCTTGAAGTAGTTGATGATGTTCAGCAAGGCTTTGACAAATGTTCTTGAAATTCTGAAAACGTCTAGCACACCTCTTAAAATAGGAATGTTTACTTTCAAATCTCATTGTCCATAAGTGTATAAGTGGACCACATGTAAGAATTAAAGCAGCATAATGCCTTAAGTAATGGTGCTTTGGTTTCAGGGGCTTTTCAGGAAATAACTCTTTTTTCATTTCAAGATATTCCATTATAATCACTTCCAATTATGCAACCTGTGCAGTAGATATCTGTGGTGCACATACTAAGGCTACAATTTCTCTAAGCTGCAGTACAAGCTGCCAAACAGAATCGCTGTAGTTTAATACTCTGTCACCTACTACCACAGGTAAAAGTCTCAGCAAATTCCAGTTTTGTACTGCCTGTCCACCAAGTTTATCATTTTTTCCCTCCAAACTCACAAGGCTTGGAACTGGCATCTGACCCACCATACTTGAACTGCACAATGCATCTATTTAACTGAGAAACAGAAAACCATTTTTTAACATGTACAAAGAACTTTAGACACAGAGCCAAATCACTGGACACTACACCTTTCGAACAGATCATGACCTAAGCATGGAGGTAGACCAGGTTGTGAAACATGGAAAAAATGTAGCACATTAAACAATGAGTTAAACTTAATTCCTTCAACTTCTGAAATATTAGAAGTTCTCATCATGTTAACTGCTACATTGTGCTGCTCCACTGAACGCAAAGGACCCGTAGCACAATCATCTCTTACAAAGATATTTCTTTTTACAAGGCAGTACCTACGAAAATACTCACTGCTACTGAAATTTTCAGTAAATCCTCCAATGCCGTGAGATCCCAAATTATCACCAACAATGCAAAACAGACTGCCCTTTAACAAGCAATCAGAAATTTCCACACCATACTCCTCCAAGCTCTTAATGTCCTCTACTAATTTTGAGAACACCTTTTCCTGGCCAAATCGTTTTAAATCTTTCTCATGGCACAGCATCACCAGCTGCATGTTGTCAGTATGACAACGATGATGAGGTTGACAATTTCCAAGAGTCAAATAAACAGCCAGGACTTTGTACTTTTTCTTAGCTGAGCCAAGAGGATTGACAACCTCAAATGCATCTTGAAAAAGAATTAGCTGTATTGCAGAGGCCGACTGGCTGAACAGAACATTTGACCTAAACACGGAGCCATCGTGTATGTCAGAAAGAATACTGGACCGTGGTTCCGAAACACTTCTCCATGTACATTTTTTTAGTACATCTGCTTAAAAGCCCTAATAATGTTAACTTTAGAGGTACATACTGTAAATATCTTTGATTTCGGTTTTCATCAGTGCCAAGATAAACAGTCTCAGGTTTTATGTAATTAAAATATGATTGATAAAAACTTTTTCTTGTGTGTACACTTCTTAAAGATGTTGCATTTGAGGCAGAAAACAAGTCACAATTGGGAAGTATATTCATAATGCTACACACATTTTCATGCGACACTGATAACTTGCTCTTCAATTCCAATTCCAGCTGTTGTTTTATATATTGCTGAGACATGGCATTCAAGTCTTCCATCTCTTCCACAATTCTCTGGACTGTGGAAGATGGTACCAGATATTTAACTTGCAATTTTAATTAAAACATTGCCAGGTTCCTTAAGTATAACTGTTCTAGATTTTCCACACCATCACCTATGTCATCCTCTGTGGGGTTATCTGTCAAGCCGCTTTCATATGCCATACTGGAAGAACTTTGACCAGAGGTAAAATAACTATTTCTAGAATTAGACTTGTGATTTCTTGAGATATGTGCAGTGAATGAAGACTTAATCTTAAAACTCTTTGTGCAGCCTTTGTAAGGGCAGGTCACAGTTTCACTCCTGGCCATACGTAACCTAAGATGGGAAAAAAGATCCTTTTCATCTTTGCATTGCTTTTTGCACAACAATGAAGTGCATACAAATGACCCCAGATCACTGGGCAATTTGGGGAGTGTGTAGTTAGCATGATTTCTGTAGACATGACTTTTGAACGCATTGTATTTCATAAATTCACGTTTACAAGATGCAAGGCCACATGAAAAAGTTGCATGTGCTTCACTTTTGTGAAGCATACAATGGTCTACATATGGCTTGAATGTAGAGAAAACTGCTTTACAAAATTTACATATAAACATTGCAAAAAATGAAAATCAGTGCAGACTAATTGAAACGTGTGTGATAAGCAAGGAATTTGACTTTTGCGCCCACAAAGCACTGAAAAAGCACAAAAATGGATATGACACGCTGGTACTGTTACCAGTAAAAGAACGCAAATTTCTCGTTTCTCTTAGCACGTGCTTTTTTCTCCCCAAGGCCTATCTATCTGTTTCGGCTCTGAAAAACTCTATAACACGAGGGGAGTAAACGTCGCGTAACCAATTTAGCTTAAATGTTTATATAACCATATTACAATTGTTTTAACCAAAAGTATCCAATGACAAATAGAAAATGCCTCGCTTTTCTATCTTACTTTAAAATGAACATCGTTTACATCGTTTCAAGAGCAGCTGGCGAAATAAACTAAAGTGTATCTTTGCATTTCAACAAAAGAAAAAAAAACAGACAAAGGGGACTTACTTGTTATTTCAGAACAAAAATAAGTAATTTCAATTGCCCTCAAAAGGTAAAGTAATTTAAACTGCTCCCTGATTTAAACACACTTTATAACTTTTCTGTAACACGCCAACTAGTGATGGGCCGCTCGATACTCAGGTTTCGACACTGTGTCGAGCTATCGAAGCACCGCTTCGAGGCTTGCTTCAAATGAGCCCGTCACGTGATTTTGAGCACGCTAGCGTAATGACGTCATTGATATCGCGCAGTCAGCAGTCGATTTGGTTACTAAGTAGTCTGCTGAAGTGATTTGGCTCAAAGGGTAAATCGGTTGTCTGTGCTATATTGATAAAATACGCTAACCCGAGTTCAAATCCTAGTTGGGGCTCGCATATGTTGAAATAAGGATTTTGTATAAAACAGTTAAGTAGTACTTGTTTGAAAGTTAACAAATATATTTTGGAGACATTATGAACGATTTACATGGAGCACCTTTTTCCTCGGTGTGGAATCGTGTCCACCAAGAATCTGTAACAAATCGATGAGCATATTTTGCGTAAGGTAGCACGTATTGTAACAATCCAGAATCTATTCTACCCCATGTCGATCATATCACAGAGGCTAAGAAATGCTTCACTAAAGCCGACGTGGTCATTACACCAGTATATGCGCAAGACATTCCTCATTAAACGTTTTTACTATTCAGTGATTCCCAGATCTGTTGCTGATTTGTATTATTGATTTCCAAAAAGCAATGTGAGTAAAAGCGTGTTCTGCATAACTAATCACAACTGTCTTTAAAATAGAATCAGCGCCATCAACAATGTCTTCTGCAATTTTAGGAAAGCCTCGGGATTTCTGCGTTAATGAGACAAAAAAGTTGTAAAGAAACTTTGCAAATTCATCCAAAGGTGAACGTAAAGATCACTCAAGTACTGAGAAGAAGGAGCAGCTGGATAAGCACATCTGGAGCCAAACTTTCAAAAAAGTATCTGACTTTGTCATGAACATTCCTTTAGTTGTGAATTCATCTTATCAAAGGCTGCGCTTTAAATAAGTAATCTTCCGAAGTGCAGCACAACAGAGTAAATAATTGACGTAAATAGAATTATTGAAAGACTAAGCTTTTGTCGTTTCTGTATTCTTAAACCATCTTCCAGTTCCACAATCCCCCGCAGTCAATGTCACTTTCAATGTTCTCTGCTTCTTACCTGTCTTGTTACCCAAAGCATCAACACTCAGTTTCATTCAAGGCTTTACCGTCCTTCCTTTCATAGACATAAAATAAAACACATTTCCTCTACATGTCCAATAATAATAGTAAACTTGCAGGAACGAGATAAAGCACAAGATGGGAATATTTATGACAAGAGCCTGGACATCAGGATGAGAATGTTACTTGTCACCCATTACTTGAGCTCGTCTGCCATCCCTCGGTTACACTGGCACACGTTACACTCGGGAGCAAATGCAATGGAGAATATCAATCAATCAATCAACATTTATTTATATAGCACATATTCATACAAAAAAATGTAGCTCAAAGTGCTTTACAAAATGAATAGAAAAATAGAAGACACAATAAAAAATAAACATAAGTCAACATTAATTAACATAGAATAAGTAAGGTTTGATGGCCAGGGTGTACAGAAAAAACAAAACAAAAAAAACTCCAAAGGCTGGAGAAAAAAATAAAATCTGTAGGGGTTCCAGACCACGAGACCGCCCAGTCCCCTCTGGGCAATCTACCTAACATAAGTCAAACAGTCCTCTTTGTATTTAGCGTTTTCATGGAAGGAGCTGATGATGATGGTCACGTAGACTTCTGGCTTTCAGTCCATCAATGTTGGTGCATCATGATGCTTTAAGTAGGTGGTGGTGGCGCAGGCCACCGGAAAAACAGAAGAGAGAGGGGTCAGTATGGATTTTGGAGCCACTGTGAATAGTTATTATGAAAAATTGAACATACAGAGTATCAGTATTAAGTTAAAGTGAAGTTATAAAAAGGCCATGTTAAAGTAATAACATGTAATAAAGTAATACCGACAATGTACACCTTCAGAAGTGGAATAAATCGACTGTATACGTAGAACATTTCAGATAAACGATGAATTTTGTTAATCATAAACAATGCAGCATAACTATTATATGTGTTGTTACTTTTTATTTATACTCACCAAACGTTACATATCTACAAAGTGAACATGGGTAATATGTTTATAATCATTCTCACTAAAAGACACTGTCAAAATATATTAATGAGCAAACTGAGACACATTGGCCTTTAGGAAATATAAAAAAGTGTGTGCGCTGTCACTTAGGACAGAATGCATTGTTAACGTGATGCACTCTCTACTGACACGATGTCACGAAAAAAAAGAAACAGTGCAGTCCATGCTAACTCAAATCCTCCTTGATGTTTGACCTAATGATTAATTGTCAATATCAAATCAATAAAGTCATTTTAAGAAGATGAAAAGTCTGCTATAGTCAGTTTAATCAACGCTACTTTTAAAAAGTTTCCTTATACAGAATATAAAACAGAATCTCAATGATACGGGACTCGCGAAGAGTAACGAATAATATGTGACACTGAGAAATTATAATTCCTAATAACGGGAACAAATAAAAACTACGACTTCCTAAAATGGACACTGTAAATGTAGGCATTTCAATAAATAATTTAGGAGACTTGTGTGTGCATTTCAATGTCAATTTAAGAACTACGTAGGCCACCTGTTGTGCTATAAACGGTAGCTCAAGCAGCACTTAACAGTAAATAGTCTAACAGGACAATGACTGACTGAAACGAAGATGCTGCGCCGCAACAATAAAGGTTCACACTGTCACTCTGCATGTTTAGAAGGCGCTGATTGGCTGAAATTGTTTATAGTGAATTGTCCCAAGTTGGAAGTGAAGTATAGCAATTAGAAATGAAGACACATTTAGGCATGCTGGACAGTATAGTTTGTCTACAATACAAATTCAGTACGACACCAGGGTCTCCAAACACACAAATATGAAGTTTATTATGTTTTACAGTGAAACTCTTTACATACACAATATAATTAGGGGCGTGTGCCCCCTGTCCGACTACGGTGGCCCAACCTTCCCTCAATAGCTCGATTCGCTCTCTATTGGTCCAAGCTTGTTAAATGGAGGAATGGAAAGAAAAACTTTCACAAGAGGAGGATCAGTGACGCAAACCCCTGGTGTTTTTACTGAGAGACAGTGACAACACCACTGAGCCACCTAATCCGGATAATTAACGAGCTCTGCACAACTGAACTACTATCTCTGTTCTTACGTCGGATGAAATATGTTGTTTGACATATACACGTTAAATTGGTTTAATTGAAATGAGAGCATCATTGTTGTATTCTCCTAATGAAGACGAAAAAATTATATTTATAGATGTACAGTGGTGTGAAAAACTATTTGCCCCCTTCCTGATTTCTTATTCTTTTGCATGTTTGTCACACAAAATTTTTCTGATCATCAAACACATTTAACCATTAGTCAAATATAACACAAGTAAACACAAAATGCAGTTATTAAATTATGGTTTTTATTATTTAGGGAGAAAAAAAATCAAAACCTACATGGCCCTGTGTGAAAAAGTAATTGCCCCCTGAACCTAATAACTGGTTGGGCCACCCTTAGCAGCAATAACTGCAATTAAGCGTTCGCGATAACTTGCAGTGAGTCTTTTACTGCGCTCTGGAGGAATTTTGGCCCACTCATCTTTGCAGAATTGTTGTAATTCAGCTTTATTTGAGGGTTTTCTAGCATGAACCGCCTTTTTAAGGTCTTGCCATAGCATCTCAATTGGATTCAGGTCAGGACTTTGACTAGGCCACTCCAAAGTCTTCATTTTGTTTTTCTTCAGCCATTCAGAGGTGGAGTTGCTGGTGTGTTTTGGGTCATTGTCCTGTTGCAGCACCCAAGATCGCTTCAGCTTGAGTTGACGAACAGATGGCCGGACATTCTCCTTCAGGATTTTTGGTAGACAGTAGAATTCATGGTTCCATCTATCACAGCAAGCCTTCCAGGTCCTGAAGCAGCAAAACAACCCCAGACCACCACACTACCACCACCATATTTTACTGTTGGTATGATGTTCTTTTTCTGAAATGCTGTGTTCCTTTTACGCCAGATGTAATGGGACATTTGCCTTCCAAAAAGTTCAACTTTTGTCTCATCAGTCCACAAGATATTTTCCCAAAAGTCTTGGCAATCATTGAGATGTTTCTTAGCAAAACTGAGACGATCCCTAATGTTCTTTTTGCTTAACAGTGGTTTGCGTCTTGGAAATCTGCCATGCAGGCCGTTTTTGCCCAGTCTCTTTCTTATGGTGGAGTCGTGAACACTGACCTTAATTGAGGCAAGTGAGGCCTGCAGTTCTTTAGACGTTGTCCTGGGGTCTTTTTTGACCTCTCGGATGAGTCGTCTCTGCGCTCTTGGGGTAATTTTGGTCGGCCGGCCACTCCTGGGAAGGTTCACCACTGTTCCATTTTTTGCCATTTGTGGATAATGGCTCTCACTGTGGTTCGCTGGAGTCCCAAAGCTTTAGAAATGGCTTTATAACCTTTACCAGACTGATAGATCTCAATTACTTCTGTTCTCATTTGTTCCTGAATTTCTTTGGATCTTGGCATGATGTCTAGCTTTTGAGGTGCTTTTGGTCTACTTTTATGTGTCAGGCAGCTCCTATTTAAGTGATTTCTTGATTGAAACAGGTGTGGCAGTAATCAGGACTGGGGGTGGCTACGGAAATTGAACTCAGGTGTGATACACCACAGGTAGGTTATTTTTTAACAAGGGGGCAATTACTTTTTCACACAGGGCCATGTAGGTTTGGATTTTTTTTCTCCCTAAATCATAAAAACCATCATTTTAAAAACTGCATTTTGTGTTTACTTGTGTTATATTTGACTAATGGTTAAATGTGTTTGATGATCAGAAACATTTTGTGTGACAAATATGCAAAAGAATAAGAAATCAGGAAGGGGGCAAATAGTTTTTCACACCACTGTATACTATATGACGTACGGTTTTGAACAAAATTAAGTGTTCCATAAAAAGGTTGCACGATTTACCTAATCTTTTCATATATATATAAAGTTGTTACATGACAATATATCTTTGACACTATGTATCAGACAAAAGAAACCACAGCAATCCACAAGAATCCTGAATTGTAGTTTAACCATATCAACTGAAATGTGTAATGTCAATACGACTTACAAAGTATAACTAGAGAGTTAAGTGTCAGATAGACTCTCAAAATATAGAGGTCAATGCCTTTCAGTGTGCTGAGGCTTCACAAAGATTCAGTAACCAGTGACCATGTCTGCTCGAAGCCCTGTCATGATCCAATCTCGGTACTACGCATGTCTGAGGCTTCGGAGCCCCGTTCAAAGCCCGTCATGATGCAATCTCAGTACTACACATGTCTGCGCAAAGCTTCGACTCATTATTTATTCATCGAGCTCCCGTTTGAAGTACATATGGTATCAACAGAGTTAAAAAACTCAACAGAATGAAATTGAAATTAATGTTTGTAGATGGTCAATACATGTTAAATGATTGTGCCCGATAATACTTTGTGGCAAAAAATGAAATTATAAATTATACATCATACAAACGCCGACTTGTTGAATGCATAATGCTGCAAAGAAGAGCTTTAGCAATACGGGTGACGACACATCTCTCACTATAATACTCTCATAAATATCCATTCTTCGCCTCATGCAACGTTTTCATGCAACACTGAACGAATTTCATATAGTATACATCTATATAGAATTGTTGTCGCCTTCAGTACATACATACTGTACATGCATACATTAAAAAACATACATTATATACTGCCCTCCTGAAAATAGTAATGGTGCATCGGTAGCGTTACCGTTTCATAATAAAGCATACGTGGGTTCGGGTACCACGTCCACCCCCTGTGAATTATGACCCAAAAGACTCTGATTTTCTTTTTTTTTTTTTTTCATTAAACTGCAAATTCCAACGTGGACCGGGAGCGAGCAAGGCCAGAACACTAGTAAAGATAAATCAAATGGAAATGTGCATCTTGTTTTATGTCTATAACAAAAAAAAAATATTTGAGTAACGATCTCAACTGTTTTTGTAGTTGTTGATGGCGGGTTTAGCGGTTTAATTTTTTAAATATTAAATTGATAAGGTGGAATGTGTTCTTTGAGTGTTAATGTGTTAGTAACTGGGATTGCGCCTCTATTACTGGAAGATTGCTTAGGAATGATACATACTGGACAACTATATGTTTTAGGAAATGTTTAATTATTGCACTGTGCTGTGACTAAAAAACTTTTTACTGATCACCTGTCCGGACCTTGAAGATGTGTTCACGAGGGAGGGATGCTGTTGTTAAAAGCAAATGCTTCAACAGCAGGTCCAGATGTGTTTTTGTCGCTGCTTTTTGTTGCCTCAGCACTCAATCTTTAATGCCGACCTTGATATGTGCGCTGCTCACATTGGAGTGTCCCGTGTGTGCCGGTGACTGATCTGCGCTGTGTCTCTCAGCCTCTCTGATGTGCTCTGGATTGACACCTTTGAATGTTTGGTGCAGCAGAGCAAATTCAACCTAACCTACCACAGTGGGTTTGTTATCACCTTATTCCAGCGTTTCTCAACCTCTAAGTATTTGCGACCCGAGTTTTCATAACAGTTTTAATCGCGTCCCCCAACATTTTTGGAAATATAGATGTATATTTTATTATACCTATTTAACTTTTATCGACATTTATCTAACTCTATATTTATTGTTCTAGTATCAGAATGTAGTTTAAGTTAATTTGTTTTGGTTCCAACAGATGTTTTTTTCATATTTTTGATTCTTGTTTTCTTTTTTTCACATCTTCGCGCCCCCCTTTTTGTTACTTCGCGCCCCACAGGTTGAGAACCACTGCCTTATTCAATGGAGGAGTTCATGGACGTCAAATGGCAATGAATAGAAATGGATTAATGTAAATACGTGAGCTGCCATCCGCAATTAGACATCGCATTTCGATGGCGATTTTGGTGATTCCCGAACAGATCTCTTATGCGATCCTTCCACAGTATCTCTCAAAATTATTTAGTTCAAATTGGTTATAAAGATTTCAATTCTGATCATTTTTTTTTATTATTGTTAATTTGATGAATCTTTAAGTCGGATCGAACTCGGGCTAGCACTACGCTCAGATTTTGAAACGCAGCCATCTTAGTCAGTTGAGCCATTGACGGCGTCATTTCTTTGTAGCTAATTCGTTACTTTCGTGCTCCACAAAATATTGTAAAGTATTAATAAATGAAATATTTCAATACTTGATCGAATGATAACAACTGATTTAAGGATTTCACCTTTTCTTTCTCAAATGTGCTTTCCTATATCATGGCAAAGTACAGGAATAAACCTTTATTTTCCGTCTACTCCATTTTAATTAAGTCAAACCAAAGAAAACATTTAAGGCTACTAAATGTGATCTCAAGAAAAGATGAAGGTTAATTCTAATACTAATAACAGGAGCGATTATAATGATACAGTGCAAAAGTAAATACTAATTGAAAGAGCCGGGAATCCATGAGTGAGGCGTCTTATTTTGTTTAACTCTTGCTATCGTATAGTGCATTCTGCCTGTCGGCGTTAGTTATATATATATATATATATATATATATATATATATATATATATATATATATATATATATATATATATATATTTTTTTAGACATCAGACACTAGAAGTTGCTGACGAACCCTTCTCTTCGTTATCAGTCTGTAGCAGAGAAAAAATAAAAGCATTAAGAGTTATAACAGACATCTTTGAAGTGGATCATGAGTTTGTGTAACGTTAATGAAAATGGCCAGAAGGGGACACTATAGTGACCAACAGATATGAGTGTCAAATGCTTCGAAGCTTCGATACGATTTCCGACACAATTGCTTCAAACGTTTTGATGCTTCGTGAGGCTTCACTCCGTCCATCACTATGTGTGGTGTCTCCCCAGGAATGGATTTTATGTGCGCGGCTGCGACTACCCAATCAGCACTCTCCCCAGCAATGCTGTCCTTTATTTGCTTATTATGCGCGGCCGCGGCTACGCCATTCACTGTGTGCCCAGCTTCCAGTATGTGTGCGTCCACGGTCTCCCCAGCAATGATGTCCTTTATGTGTTAATCATGCACGGCGAGGCCACGCGATTCACTGTGTGCCCAGCATCCAGTGTGTATGCGTCCACAGTGCCGTACAGATCGCACCGAGCCCCGCCAATCCGTACTTCACCAGGACACACACATGGACACCTGGACGCACACAAGGGTTTTATTAAAGAGGATAAAACAAAATCAATACTCACTTTTCAGATCAGGATGATGTTATGGGATGTCACTGTGTTCAGCTAAGTGCCCACTGCAAAGACAGCAGGTACTTTGTAAAGGAATACATTATATTCTTATCCTTATATTTTTGCTTAGCTTAAGTTTAACTTCTGTGTCTGTGTATATAAAAACTCTCATTCGCATCTTAGAAACACACACAAAACACACCTAGCATTGTGGAAAAGTAGACTATGAAGCTTTTTATTTCTTTTTTATCTCTGTTGTTTTCCCCTTTTTCAAAACCAAGAGGTGAATTTCAGGCATCTCTCCGGTCACTTCCCGGTCTTTTTTTTAGACATTCCCATTTGCTCCTGTAGGCCAATCCCATGGCAGTAACAGAATACTGACCAATTACAACAAAGATACTGTCAAGCTAGGTCGTGCTCAGCGTGTTAACCAGGCACATTTTTTTTCTTTTTATACTTTATTAAATTTAAAGTATAGGCACTCTGAAACTTTGCAGTGCTAAACAACATTCTTCTTAAGAGACACCAGACAGTGAAACGAAGGTACAGAGACAACAAAGTTGGCCACATTAAAAGCGAAGACAAAAGAAAACAAAAATCTGTAACATCATGGCTGAAAAAGTAGGGTCACAATTTCGGTACAGTTGTCAGTGTGAGTGTGACTGTGTCTGACAACTTGAGATAACCGTAGCATGCAGTGCTGTTAAGGTCTAACAGCTTTAAGATTTCCAGGTGGCACTCCTACTTGTTAATTTCGGCTCCACATAGAATACAATGCGCATATGAACAGTGACGGTTCGCGATGAATACATGTGCCATTGCACCAACAGGAAAAATACGTACATTCGGTAATCCATTTACAGATATACCTAGCTTAATGTCAGGAAACCATCCTTATGCTATCTCATTGTTGTGCAAATGCTTTTGATTAATGTGAATTACTGCAGAATCACACACAAACTACTAAACTTTGAATGCCTGCTTCTAAGACAACATAACTTTTGAATCTTTCTGTCACGTAATGGAAAAAACTGCAAATTCATAGAAGAAAATATCACACACATTAACTGCAAAGCAAAAACATCTTATGACTGTGGCGTATCAAAATTATTAAACATTTCTACACCTTTCTTGAAAGTATGTTTTATTACAAGTTCTTATACTTAAAGTTAACAGTTGAGAAACACGGTTACTTACCAGAAATCCTCCGTTATAAAAGTTAGCTGCTGAAATTGACCAGACCTGTATAGCCACGTCCACTCCACTCGGGAAAGTGTTCTTTTTTTTTTGCTTGGAAAGCCAGCACGCTGGAAGAAAATACAAATGGTAACTCAAACACAGCACACGAACAACCTAAAATATTAGGTTAACTGAAACAGGATTTTTATGTTTATTTCCTCCACCATAACTTACTTTTGTACAAACAATTTTTTTTTACTTTCATTGAGATCTGAAACCAAATATTTCAAACTACAACACTAAATGACTATTCTTAAGTTGCTTGAGAGAGAAGATTTACGTTGAATGAACATCATCAATGTTAGAATTTTTCCAGTGCACTTTGAGAGGGTTGTTCCTAAAACTGTGTGCTTTACAAGCTACTGTTTTATTTCCAACTACAGCTTTTTTTTATTCTAGAGACAACAAGATATCCCACTTCCTGTAAGAGTGACTGTAAGAAATTAAAAGGTAACTCAAATACTGAGATCCTTAACTATGCAAAGTGATACAGGAGATCACCAGTACCTAATAATTCAATACGAAATAATACAAAATTTGCAGAAAGAAAATGTAAAGAAAGCAAAACAGGGGTAAACATATACTGTTCATATTTCCTGGCTCTTGTAAGCTCTTCAGTTGCTGTATTTTGAATTAAATTAAGTCTGTTATCAGCCACAAAGCCTTACGGTGATCCATGTAGATGTAATAAAAGCACGGATAAGTTATTTAGCATCATGGAATGCTAACCTAATCTAAGTTTTGCAATATTTCTTAAGTAAAATGAAGCCTACTCTAGATACATGTTTAGTATGTGTATCAAATGAGTATGTGGATTCACTGTAGATAAACACAAGTTTAGAATGAGTGTATTGTGAGTGATTGGGGTGCCATCTACAGACATGTTACATTCAGACTGACATTTTTAGCAACTTTCGAACCAATGACTTGCACTTCTCTTTTGTTAGAATTCAACAAATGAAAATTTCAAGGAATCTACTTTCTAACAGGCAAAACTCTATTTTAGAACACTGAGATGGTTCATGTAGTTGATCAGATAAATATCATGGTCTATAGTATCAAATGTGGCACTTACGGTAGATGCATTACTATGGGCCTAACAATGCAACCATGGCCAGTGGAGTGCAAATCATTGAATACTTTGACTAAAGCAGTACCCGAGTAAAAATTTTACAAGAGATTATTTTTATTTGCAAAAATATAGAGAACCGCTTACCTACAGCTTTCTCTAAATTTTAGAAATACAAGAAAGATTAGAAAATTGGTCTATAATTTGATAGATCACAGATGTTTTTTTTTTTTTTTTTCTTAAGAGGTTATTAGCCAGTATAAATAATGCAGGTACATATCCAAGATTTAAAAACAAATTTATAATACTTAATTTTTTTTTTTACCAAAGAGAAGGTAAAAGATCTTTCACAAATGTAGTAAGAAAATGTAGGAAGATTTAGACTTGTTAATTAATGCACCAAATTCTCAAGGATTCTGAGGATTTTAATTTCTCAGTTTTCTTAAAAGCAACATCATTTGACACTACTTCACCGGCTAAATAAGAAAACATAATTTATTATAAAGTGGTGTAGAATATTGAAGCTTAACCCTAGATTACTTTATCATTTAAAGACTTAATGTTCACTTCTTAACTGAACAGGAATATGTTGATTGTTTCATTAAAAAGTCGCGCCCACCTCAAAAAAAGAAAAGAATTAAAAGTCAAATAAACACTACGATAACATTTGTTAGAAAATGAATGGATGAATGGCTGGATGAATACAATTCATAAATTATATAACAAACAATTAAACGGAATTAAAAAGATCTTAATATAAGTTAAGTATCGTCTTAAAGTACTGAGAATTTTCTGATCATCAAGAAGATGGAGTGAACTTTGGGCAAAATGCATTTTTATCGTATTTTACTGACAATGCCACATTAAGTGCCGATTTCCCCAGTTTTTACGAGGCAAATCACCATAACCAGTGTTGCAGTCATTAACAATTAGCTCACCAGCCAAAGATTACATACACGTAATTGTAGTGGTAACTTTCGACACTGTTTTAAAAAACGTTTTGCAAAATGTACAGTTTTATAATTATAATTAAGAATAACAGTAATAATAATAACAACAACAACAAAACCGTGCTGTTTTCTGTCATATGTTGTTTCAGCTCCAAAATGCTGCACTCGTGCTAAAAACCGAGACTTGTTGTGTTTGCCTTGCCTAGAAATGGTAACGTCACTTCCAGGTCTACAACTGCGGGTCTAAAAGTGCGGTGATGTACTGTATGGTGCTGCGGCTCTGCAAGTGGATGCTTTTCTCACTTGCAGAGCCACAGCATCATACGTCACCGCAGTTGTAGAGCTGCAGTTACAGACCCGGAAGTGACGTCTCTGACGTTTTAGGACTGACTTCGTAAAATTACTTTTGGAAGGTTTTGGCAGGTCTCGGGAAAGCCCGGAAAGTAACGTTGTGTCAAGGACCCGTTCAGAAATTAAGCAATGATTAAAATTATTTTATCTTTATCCTAAACGAGACTGTTCAATATCATACCCTTGGTTTATTGTTATTGCTACTACTGCATTAAGACATGTTATGCTTATTCTGGACACATTTTTAACACCATCCCCCGGGTTTATTATATGGGTGTATCATCTTAATGCACTAAAATTGCTGTAGACTATATATATATTTTAAGTGCAAAATCTTTTTTTTTTTTTTTTTTTTTTTTTTTTTTAAGACTATATTGGTAATAGATATCTCTATCTTTTAACCCTAAAGCGCCACTGCATTGGGGCTTGTTTTGCTTTGGACGTACTCTATCTCTGGGTATGTCAGAGGACTGGGACTGCGTGAAGTGGGTTTTAGCCTCACTTGGGGAGGCAAAGAGGGAGGGTGGGGGTTAAGGGGAGAGAAAGAGAGCAGGCTTGATCTATACCTAATCTATCCTCTTAATTTTTATAATTATAACTACCAACGTAATAATAAGCTGCATGGCAACAACTCTAGGGGAAATAGGAAATTAAGACCTAAACTATCTCACTTCCAGTTAAGACTATAAAATGACATCAAAAACTCAGAATCAGTGTCTCCATGATGGGACAGTTAACTTCGTAAGCTGGAATGTTAAAGGCCTGAATCACGAATTAAAGAGAAAGAAAGTACTCTCTCACCTAACAGGTCTAAATGCTAAAATAGTATTTTTACAGGAAACCCACTTACTAAGCAAGGATCAGTTCCGCTGCAAAAGACTGGACTGGCCAAATGTTCCATTCTAGTTTTACAAAGAAAACTAGAGGGTGGGAATTCTCATACATAGAACAGTACCATTTGTAGCATCAGATGTAGTATTGGATCCTGAAGGGAGATATGTAATGGTCATGGGAGACTTATCTAACTGTAAAATGATTTTGATAAATGTTTATGCACCTAATGTTGATGATAAGGAATTTATACAAAATTTATTTGCATCCATTCCCAATCTGAACACTCATAAAGTTATAATGGCTGGGGACTTTAATTGTGTTCTAAATCCACTTTTAGATAGGACTTCCTCCACAGGGGAACAATCTAACACCGCAAAGATAATTACAAAGTTTATAACTGATCACAACTTATCAGATCCCTGGAGGTTTTTAAACCCAAATTCAAGAACATATTCTTTCTACTCACCAGTACATCATTGCTACTCAAGGATTGATTACTTCTTTATAGATAATAACTTCTTGCCTAAGATTAAATCTTGTAAATACGATGCTATTGTTATTTCTGACCATGCTCCTATGATCTTGGAGCTGAAATTACTAAGCCCCATACACTCACCCGCAGATGGCCTCAACCGCTTCTATTAGCTGACGAGAATTGTACTGAATTTATATCCAAACAAATCAAATTCTTTCTAGAGACAAATACATCCCCTGAGATCTCTGCAGGAATACTCTGGGAAACTCTTAAGGCCTTCTTAAGAGGACAGATTATCTCATATCTTTCCCACAGAAATAAATCCGAAGCCAAGAAAGTAGCAGAGATAAAAAGCAAATTACTAAAATAGATGAAGAACATGCCAGACTACCAAGCGAGACTCTACATAGGAGGAGGCAGGCTCTACATTCAGAATTAAACCTCTTGACAACTAAAGAAACTGAACAACTAATTTACAAATCCAGACATCATTATTATGAACATGGAGAGAAAGCTAATAAGCTTTTAGCTCAACAAATTCACAAGCAAGAAGTGCAACGCAATCTCGTAATTACTAACACGAACGGAGATAAAATCATCGAACACAAAAATATAATGCACACTTTCAGAGACTACTATAAATCCCTATATACTACTGAGTTTAAAGAAGACAATACACAATCTAATGCATTTCTGGATACATTACAGATACCACAAATAGACGCTTTAGTGTGGAGGAACTTGATAAACCTCTGTTTATCAGAATTACTAGATGCTATAAAGTCACTGCAAGGTGGAAAAGCAGCAGGCCCTGATGGCTACCCTGCAGAGTTTTACAAGAAATTCTCCGCTCAGCTAGCTCCCTCCTATTAGCAACATTTACAGAAGCCAGAGATAACCAATCTCTTCCACAAACCTTTCGCCAAGCACTAATCACTGTCTTTCCAAAACAAAATAAGGACTTATTACAATGTGCATCATACAGACCAATTTCACTTCTGAATAACGACGTTAAAATACTCTCTAAAATCATAGCTAGAAGGATGGAGAAAGTGCTCCCTCGTAATATCACAAGACCAAACTGGATTTATTAGGGGCCGACACTTATCTTCAAATCTTCGACCCTGTTTAATGTAATATACTCACCAACTAAATCAAACACCCCAGAAATATTATTATCATTGGATGCAGAAAAGCATTCGACATGATTGAATGGAAATACCTTTTACTACATTGGAGAAGTTTGGGTTTGGCCCAACATTTGTGCATGGATTAAATTACTGTATACTAACCCAGAAGCTTCAGTTTGCATCAATAACATTTGCTCAGACTACTTTAAACTAGAACGTGGCACTAGACAAGGATGCCCTTGTCACCACTGCTGTTTGCATTGCCATTGAACCACTGGCAATACATTGTCGAAATACTGATCAGATAAAGGGGATTAGCAGAGAAGGACTGGAACAGAAAATCTCATTATATGCAGATGACATGGTACTGTATATATCGGACCCAGAAAATTCTGTGCCTGCAGTCTTAGCAGCACTCACAGAATTTCAAAAGATCTCTGGTCTCAGAATTAATCTGAATAAAAGTGTACTCTTTCCAGTGAATTCTCAAGCATATAATATTAGATTAGACACCCTACCTTTTATCATTGCAGAACAGTTTAAATACCATGGGGTAAACATCACAATTAAACATAAAGCTCTTTATCAACAACATTTCGCTCTGCATGGAAAAAATTAAACAAGACTTGCATAGATGGTCAACCCTTCATCTCACACTAGCTGGAAGAATTAACACTGTTAAGATGAATATTCTTCCTAAGCTCCTTTTTATTTCAAAACATCCCAATATACATTAATAAATCATTCTTTAAGCAATTAGATTCAACAATAACCTCATTTATTTGGAATTCAAAACATCCACGCATCAAAAGAGCGACCCTACAAAGACAAAAGGCAGAAGGTGGCATGGCTCTACCTAACTTCCAGTTTTATTACTGGGCAGCAAATATACAGGCGATAAGAACCTGGACACAAATAGAAGAACATACACAGGCTTGGACCGCAATAGAAGTAAAATCCTGCAGTACTTCTTTGTATTCCTTGCTCTGTGTTACAATAAACACACATTATCAGCAATACACTAATAACCCAATTGTGCTTCACTCACTTAGAATCTGGAACCAATGTAGAAAGCATTTTAAGACGGAGAAGCTTCTATCTGTGGCACCTCTGCAAGAGAACCACATCTTTCAACCTTCACAAACATATGCAGTTTTTAATATCTGGAAAAAATTTGGAATTAACTTGCTTTGAGATCTTTATATAGACAACGTCTTTGCATCCTATGAACAATTACATTCCAAATTTAACATTCCAGCTACACATTTCTTTCACTATCTGCAAATCAGAAACTTTGTTAAACGGAACCTTCCAGATTTTCCTTATCTTGCACCCTCAACCATGCTGGAAAAATATTGCTCAATCTCAAGGACTTAGACTCAATCTCTACAATATATAAAATCATTTTACAATCCCTCCATTTCAAAGATCCAAGAGTACACTGGGAAAAGATCTCTCAATTAATATATCAGAAAAGGAGTGGAAAGTAGCAATGCAGAGAATTCATTCGAGCTCCATATGCGCAAAGCATGCAATTATACAACTCAAAATTATATATCGAGCACATCTGTCTCGACTAAAACTCTCCAAAATGTTTCCAGGACATGATCCAACCTGTGAACGTTGCAACCAAGTCCCAACCTCACTAGGTCACATGTACCAAATTAACATTATTGTGGACTTATTACCTTAGTACCTAGACAGATAAAGGGGGTAAACTGATAGAAGGGGCAGAATGTCTGGTTTGTTTAATGTCCTCCTAAACAAATGAGCTAAAAACAAATGAATTTGTTTTATCAGCTGATCTCTTTAATTTAGGGAGGTCAGTCCACAGTCTGGGCGCTATACAGCTGAAGGCCCTGCTGTCACCCACAGAGTGCAGGTTAGTGTGGCGTATGATCGTGGTATTTCCCTCTACTTACTCTTTACCTGTTTTCTCAAAGGTAAGTGTACTCTTGAAGTTCGGTTGGTCTACTGTTGCATTTTAAGATGAACGCACACATACATAGCTATATGCAGACACACAGACCCTAACCACAACAGTGCCCTATGAGTGACACACACACACGTTGATTAACCTCTAGCACTTTAAACCACACAAGTGCTTTAGGAATAACACAGCCTGTCACTCAGCACTTCAAGAGACTTACTTATTATCGGCACAAACAACATACGATGTTTTACTGATTTCTCAGACCTAAATATTACTTTTGGTCTACAAGAATACATTTAAACATACAAAGACTGAGCACTCTTGACTATAGGCCATTTATCAGCCAAGAATACCTACGTTACGTACTGTTCCTACTACTGAGTGGAGCTCTCACTCGCAGCCTAATAAACCTCGCAGCACAGAGGTAATGGCAAAACTCCGGCTGCTCCAGGTGCTGAAAGAAATCTAACTTATTACTTCAATCACTCTAGACATTAAGACAAAGCAGAGAAAGTTAAAAGCAGTGTGGCATTTATTACAAGAATAATAATAATAATAAAACTGTAACAAATAATAATAGAAAAATAGGTACTGATAGGAAAGTCTGAATATATATAGTATTTAGAAAAAGCTTACGGAAAAGTTACAGATGACAAGGATGAATGTCCCAGGGCTGCGTTCGCTTTAGCAATTGATGTTCATGATGCTTTTCTGATGACCAGTGCCGTCTTCGTCTGTTCTTCTTCCTCTCTCTTTCCTTACGTCCTTACTTTCTTCTTCTTTTTCCACTTTCAAAACAAGGCATATTTATTATGAAATATCATGCCGTGGTTTCACAACACACGCACCTGATTGGCTTGTTGTCAAAATGATTGATGAATTAATTCACTCTCCGTTTTCCCAAACAATAAAACCTTTAATGTTCTCTGAAGTGTCGGTAGATCTTCTTTTCCCAGGCTGTAAAATAATTAGGCATGGCTTAGTCTTCCTTTCTCAGGTTATAAAGTAATTGAGCCACCAGCATGTCTTCCTTTCAATGTTTAAAAGTGAGTTGTAAGGCAAGAAAACCTTATTTGATTTGTCTTAATTCATCTGTTATCTTGTCTTGAACAAAATATAATGGAAACCAAAATGTACAGATTTTATACACCATAACACTCCACCCCTATTTTGGTCAGACAAACTAAAGATGAACTGTGAGTCCTTCAAACCCTTGGCCGTCCGGGTTGGTAGTGTGCTTCCATGCCCTTCCAGTCGCCTCCTACTGCCCAAGTACTCAGTCCCTCAGGTAGATTTGGCACACCAAGAACATTTGAAGTACTTCACAGCTCCTACAATTAGCAGAAAAAGAAAAATTTATCAGCAGAAGAAGTTCTCATTCTTGAATTCCATCAGATACACTGCAAAATTTGCCAGTCATTACATAACGATTTCCATAAGCATGCTGAATCCTTGGCTAGTTGATGCTAGTAACTCCTGTTGTGTTCTGTTATTTCTGAAGCTCTTTTCTTTATTTCTTCAAGTGCCAGAGATGCTGTATGCAAGATGGAAGCTGCATTGCCTAAATTTTAAACACCTATTCCAAGTTCAAGTGGTGTGTCAATTCCAAATTACTGTCTGCCACATTACTGTGTTTCATCTAAACAATGTTAACTATTTACTCCACTCCTGGACCCCTAAACACAAGTCCATCTATTTAATCTGCAATTCTATACAAACAACAGAAATCTTTTTATAATGCCTTTGCATCTGATAATTAAATACCTGGTCCTAGGAAGGAACACATTAAACGAGACCTTCATCTCAACTATCAAATGAACCAAAGTAATTTCCCCTGCTCAATTTATTCAATCACCATTTCTGGCCAGAATAAATTGGGACATCCTGTATGGGGCATCAAGTGTTTTTCCATCCAACAGATCACCACTGGAAGCTGCACCCAACAGGTGGACACCCTCTCCTGTTCCCTCCTTGAGCACTAAAAATATTTTTGGCTTATACCACTACTTGGTGTTCATATGAAATGCCTCCTTCAATTCTTAGTGTCTTTCTCTAATGTGATTACTTTCCCATAACTGTGACCAACTGCATTGTACATTATATTACATTTCCATAGTGTCATATGAATTCTCTATGATAAACTTTACAGTTCTGAACTCTATGTTATACAATGTAGGATACCAGTTTGTCAAAAGGCCCAAACACTTCTCTAAATTTAGTTGTTCTATTTTGTTCTAGCTTTCTTTACCTTATTGTTTATCGTAGCACATATTATTGAACCAATTTACTCATTAAATAATTACATAACAAAACAGCAGATTTAATATTTCTAGAATTCGAAGCTGAAATGTATCCAATTAATTTAACTTTATTGTCCAGTTCCTTATGTTATATTCCCGAGTTATTTGGTTCCCTCTGAGACATGCACGTCTCCCATTTCATGACTGTGGTAGCCATAAAAGGCACACCAGGTGTGAGGTGGTTTGTGGCGTGGTGGTTAGCTCCACTGTAGTTAGAGTGGGACTAGCCTGGTGGAATCACAGAACTCAGTGCCATTTGCCACCCCTTCTATTGTAGCAAACGCTATAGTGCACCCTGAGCACAAATCTTTGGAGGACCACCAGAGGAATGCTAACTGCCTTCTTGCTGGAGCATCACTTCCACAGTCACAGATACTGGTGTGCAGCTCCCTGCAGTGCAGCTTCTTGCCTCTAAGTGACTAAGATTATAGTCCTTTGGGCATCCAGCACTCCATTTATCCTCCTCTTTGTACTCACTTAGCACATTACAAGCTTCTTTACTGCTTTTCCACCACTGGCCTTCCACTCATGCCCCTTCCATCACCCACAAAGCACAGAATATATCTATAGCCCCCAACTTATGGACCTCAAAAAGGTGGAGGGAAATGGCCTGTTTCAAAGTTACCATTAAACCACAAGACACTATATTGACATTTAACCCACCCCAGAATGGACATCGTTGTAAGTCACCTAGTTCAGCATAGTGGGCTATACACGTCAGTATACAGGCTACAAAAATGAAAACAAATGCTGAGTAAGGTATAATCTATCTGTCTAGGCCTTTTGGACAAAGTGATTCCCTCATAGTCTTTTGATTGTCTGGTTCATTGTTCTCCCTTTGGGCCCTATGAAATCCCTACAAATGTGTCTTGCCCTTAGAAACCGGCTTCCCTCTGCATTCAGTTCATCCTATGTTATGTGCTTATGGAAAAGATCATTCAGCTTTTGTCTCTCAGTGTCCAGTTGTCTTGTCCTCAGCCCCGTCTTTGACAATGATGATGATGGTGATGCAGTCCCACGGCCTCTTTCAGCAGGATTCTGATACTTCCTTCAGGTCCTAGTGTAAAATCATTGTCTCACACTAATTCAGTCCAAAATAAACAGTTTATTTCGGTTCGAATAAAGTCTACAGAAATGGATGCAAAAAAGTATTTTCTGACTTTCAGTCAAATCAAGTCTGTCTTTTTTTTTTCTCCCAGAAACCACTGTTTTTCATTTTCTGGATGTTCTTCCTGCACTATTAATCCCAACCTTGTTATCGGGTGTAATTAACAGTGCTGTAACTTGCCATACCTTGTCCACCTAGCCAGAGTGATTGAAATAATAGTCATTTCTTTTTGAGAGAGAAAGAGAGAGAGAGCTCACATATTTTATTAAAATATGCCTTCTGTCCCTGCTCCACCATAACTTCTAGAGCTCTTTACTTACCAGACAGACTTAACAAATATGTCACACCTATCTTTCTTCCTGCTTTGGTGCTCATGTAACAAGGACCCTAAAAACTATCCAGCTGTTAGTATGAATCACAACAGGCCTTTCAGTATGTCCTTCTTAACATCAAAGCAACAGCTTTCAACTCAGCTCACTATTTTGATTTTCCATCCCTTTGTTCTACATGCTGAGCTCTAGAAACTGGATGGTAAGCCACTGCCTTCCATTTTCTTGTTCCCCAAATGTGCGGCTTGAAAAACCAATAAGAATTTCATTCCAACTAACTGCTAAAATGGCCATTCGAAATTCACTTTTAGTTCAAATACTTTCAAAAGCTTTCATATGCAAACACTTGCATTGCTTTCATTTCCTTTATTTCTTTCTTTAATTCAGTTAGTTTTCAGTACCATTTTTCAACTCATGCCCAGCAGTCTAAAATGGCTATCCAAAACTATAGTGCTTCACATTCAATTTCTATATCAATTTTTATCTTAGCACTGGTTACTTTTACCAAACGTTATGCATTAACTATTGGTGTAGCATATCTTTTATACTGTTTAAACGGCAGTATTATACAAAGAATACAGTGCAGTAGAGAATAATGGAAGGAAACACTTACTCTTTTCCCTTTCTTTCACTTTAAATTTGGCATTGGCTGTTTTTTATACTACCACGTGCCATTTTTCATGCCAATTGTTGCATTTGACCATCACTAAACAAATGCACACCATATTGTCACTTATGCGACACATGTCAGCGTGCATCAACAGCATTTCTAAAGTTTTTTAGGTTTATGGTAGAATCAGCTGTTATGTGTTTTCTTCGCTAAAAACGGAGGCACCAGCAGCCGCAACAGCAATGTTAACGGCAACATTAAACGTAGCGGCAGCAGCAATAGACAGAGTGGAATCGGAGGTGATTGCGCTAGTCAAAGACGCTGATAAGCCGTCTCTGCATAAAGCGGAGGCAAAGGCGGCTTATATAGAAAACCTACACTTGTCTTCTGGTCAGACAGGTTGTGTATTGTTAATCATTATATACAGGGCCCACGATTTACCACGGCCTGCGGAATTTAGCGCCACGCCGCGGAATTTAGGGTTTTGCAGCGGTAAAACGCCACGCCGCTGAATTAACCTAACTGCCGCGGAAAATACCAAATCTGCATGAAATCTCTGATAAACTTAACGGGCTGAGAGCTGAACTTCAATTTGTATCTGTTCAATGCTAGCCAATTATGAACACTCTGACATCTTCTGAGGCACAGTCATTCATGCCTGTCGATGTCTACAACAAAGTGTCGGACTTTCTGTCTTGCCTGAAATCGTCCGGATTTCCAATTGCAACCAGCAGCTGTGAAGATGCAAAGCACAATGCTGCTGCTAAACTTAAAGAATATTTTGTGGGAACCAATCAGCCGGCAATAGACCTATTCAGATCTGTGAGAATATTTGATCCACGACAGCTACCACTCTTATTGAAGAATTTTGCTGATCATGCACAATCAGTGCCAACAATGATGGCTGCAGCCCATGAATGGCAAGCTTATCTGGACATAGCATCTCGTGAAGTAATTCCAGCTGATATCACTGCTTTTTGGCGTGCCTTAGAGGACAGACTGCCTCGCTTAGCAGCTCTTGCTAAAGTTTACATCGCGCTGCCGATCTCTTCTGTTGATGTGGAACGTTTGTTCTCAAAATATGGATCAGTGTTGTCAGTGGCGGTTTTTGATGTGGGCGACATGGGCCGTTGCCCAGGGCGGCATCGTGGTGGGGAGCGGCATCTTGGGCATCGGCAAAATTATTTTATTTTTTTTTATTTTTGCGCGCGCCCATGCTGCCCTGACATCATGCCAGCGCATTTTTGGGATTGCATGGGCACCGATCGGTTTTCTAGTGCCCATTTGCGGGGAATAAGGGCGCCCTCCATTTGCTAGGTGCGCTTGCTGCTTGCAGAAAAGGGAGGAAAAGGGCGGCGGGGGATTCTCTGGCTGACTGGCGCGGCATATAATAACCAGCTTGCAAAATAATACAAAATAAAAACAAACACACAAAAGCACCAGACATTAAGATATAGACTTATAATTTGCACCGATGTGTTTTCTAAATTCTATCACACAGTGAGCGCGAGGACCCTCGGTGCGCCTGCTTGCTGCTGCTGTGCTGAAGTCTCACACACAACCTGTCGAAATGGGGGGGCTGTGGGGTGCTTCCAAAAAAAGCACATTTCGTTCATAATGTTGTGAATCCTACCCCATTATGTCACAATTAATTTTTCCTGGGTTGCAGAAATCCTTAGATGGGCGATCCTTGCGCGAGCAGCATAGAACAGAGTACAGCAAACAGGAAGAATAAATCCTGTGTGAAAATGACGCCAGCTCAATGCCTGTGCTCTCTCTATTCCTTATCACGGGTTAGTAAACTCGTCATAATTGGAGTGCACATTACAGACTTTAAAATGGTCAAATATCGTCAATGAGATTTTGAACATATTGATAAAATGATTTGAGTTACTACGAGTTTTTTGTACGGATACAGTATATATGTTTGCGTGCTAACTTACTAATGCAAATGACTCGCGTAGTGGAGAGTGGTAGGCGGGGAAAGTTAACCAGAAATAATAAACTGACTGCAGCTCTGAGAGAAAAGGTTTATGTAGCTGTTAGTGACCTGGTGAACTGATGACTGGAGATGGTACTAAAGTGAAAATTCTTTACCATCCATTTTCCAACCCGCTGAATCCAAACACAGAGTCACGGGTGTCTGCTGGAGCCAATCCCAGCCAACACAGGGCACAAGGCAGGAACCAATCCTGGGCAGGGTGCCAACCCACCGCAGGACACACACAAACACCAAGCACACACTAGGGCCAACTTAGAATCGCCAATCCACCTAACTGGCATGTCTTTGGACTGTGGGAGGAAACCGGAGCGCCCGGAGGAAACCCACGCAGACACAGGGAGAACATTCAAACTTCATGCAGGGAGGACCCGGGCCTCCTAACTGCGAGGCAGCAGCGCTACCACTGCGCCACTGTGCTGCCCTGAAAATTCTTTACACTATAACGAAATGTTTTGGTGCTGTATAAATGTAAAATTTTGATTTTGTCTCTGTTAGACATTACATGTCCAATAGTTTGTTTTATTGCACTGTATTTTTTCATTGTTTATTAGAACGCTCGGGGTTGCGATATTCTCAGTCACAAGACAGCTTACAATCTTACAGTGCCGTTTTCTTCAATAATAAATAAATAATAACTTTAGAAACATTATTGGATAGTTTTTTGAGAATAATATTATGCCTAATATGTTTCAGCATCGTTTGTCTAAAACAAATCCGTGGATTAAAATGTGCGGATGTGAACGCTTTGATATACCTATTTGATTAGTATTACGAATTAGGATTGATTGTTATTAACACATTAAGAATAAGAATAATGGCGTTTAATTTTAATTGGATTACGAATTAGTTTTATGGAGTTCTGGTACTGCGGTACGCCGTGGAATTTTAAAAAAACATGCCGCGGAATTTACTATTTCTTGCCGCGGTAAATCGTGGGCACTAATTGTAAAGCAGTTAGATGAGGAGGTAAGAGAGATAAGAATAAGAAAAAGTCGCGAGCATCTAGCAGTACACGTAACGATGTGCAAGGAGAATGCCACACAGTGGCAATGATCGTTCAGTGTTAAAGCACGCGCTTTTGACCCTGACAAACAGGAGAGAATTGCAGGAGAATTTAGTTTGTCGCTAATCGCTGCACTCTCATATCTGCTTGCTGATAAGAGAGCTGCTTTTGCTGAAAGGCAAGGACGGGCAGCTCTTATATGCTGCACACCGGAGCGCAGTTTATAGCTGAGCAGATAGATTGTAGCTGGGACAGGAGGCAGCCACTCAGGTATGCTGGTTGTTGTGTAGGAAAAGCAGGCAGAGGTGTTTTATGGTAGCGAGGCGAGCGGCTTGCAGTAACAGAGAACTGCGTGGGAGGAGCAGTTTTTAGGTCTCAGCGAGGGGTGGAAAGAAAACCCCAGAGGCCAGCGTTTGAAAGGTGGTCCCCTGCAACTGAGATAAGCGGAGTGATAGTGGAGACCTGGACAAATTGACAGCTGTTTTAAGGAACAAGCACGTTTTAACTTTGATTTACATTTAACACTGAAGTAACATCGATCTTGATAACTTTAAAGGTGAGCAGCTGTTACAGGCTGTAGGGCAGTGAAACATCCAGCAACAGCAGTAGAATTGAAGCTGGTTATTGGGAACACTCCTTTCAAAGCCCATGTTGATTAGTGCTGCTTAGAAAACAAAATTTACTGTATATTGGAGAGACCGTGTACAAGGAAAGCTGCTATAATGTGAGGGTTACTTGTATGTGGTAAAATCAGGTAATAGAAAACAATGAATAGCCTGCAGCAATTAAATCATTTAGCACATTGTGCATTTGTAAACAATTAGAAATAAAAATATTTTTAAAAACTCGGTGCAATCACACTGCAGATTTCATGTATTTAACCAAATGGTGAATGTGCCAATCAAAGAATCTAAAGGAACGAACGTATTCTTAGTGTGTTTGGTTCAATTTAAACTACACAGCTTTATGTTCACTCATTATATTTGAACTTATGAACCAGTGAAGCATTGTGAGCTCCCTTGTAAAAATCACTCAAGTTTTTCCTTCAGCACGGTTAGAGGGAGTGACGCGGTGTGGCCTTCACAAGTTCATGCTGGACGCTGGACATTCCTGAATGATTCAATTGTCTTTGGCGAAGGAGCTGGAGATTAAAGGGCTGCTGTTTGCGATAAGCGTAACCTTCATGCTGCTGAACTCACTGCTCTAGCAAGGCGTCAACCTCACAAGCATAGCTGTGCTCACATTCGTCTGTTTAGAAAATGTGCATAGAAGATCAGATTGATCCACTTAGTGTTCTAGTTGTGATTATTTAAACTCACAAGTTCATGAAGTTTGATTTAAGCCATATACTGTAAATGAAACATACGAATACGAAATTGATGTACAGTTCATGTTACAAAAGGATGACATATAAAGTAGACTGAGGTAGACTGTCACATCCCAGATAAGTGATTTTATATGTTTTTAAAGAGATTCAGATGAACTCAGCTATTACCTTCTGTGGCCCACCAGCTTAACCCGACACAGACAAGCGCGGGACACAAGTTCAAGGCACTCTCTGATTTTTATTTTCTTTTTCCCCGTTCCCCACAAGTATAACAGTCCCAGCACGTGCACAGCACAGTATCACAAGTCTCTTTCTTCACTCTTTACTTTCTTTTCCTTCACTTTTTAGGTCAAGCTTTGTCTCCCTCCTCCCAACTCTGGCTCCCTGAATAGTGGATGCTGGCTCCTTTTATAGCCCACCCAGAATGCTCCAGGTGCTTGATGACTCCTTTTGGCAGCACCTCTGGGTGTGGTAGAAGAACTGTCCAAAAGGGCTCAGCAGCTCCTACTGCAGCACCCCCTGGTGGCACCTGCGGATCCCAACAGAGCTAGACCAAACTCCAACTCCCATGAAGCCCTGCGGGAGTTGAGGCACCGCTGCAGCCCAGGGGGGTTGCCACCCAGTGTCTCGAGGGAGGTAACACTCTGCCCTGGTCCTCCCAGCATAGAGGGGTCCCAGCCGGGCAAGAGCCCCAGTCGCATGCTACACATCAGTAATTGGTCATTCAAACCTAAGCGATTTTCGTCACATTTAAAACCTTTATGTTTGACTTGTATTTTCCTTTGCATCAAAACTCTTTCAACTTCCTTCAGCACCTCTTGAGCAATATTCTCCTTGACTAGTAGTTACAGAGCGCCAGATCTCCTGAAATTTCATTGTTTCCTTTCTCTAACCCAGGTGGGATACTTTGGACAAACTATTCAATTAGATTTTTGAAACTTAACAGAAATATGGGAAATATAAAGTTTTAAATTAAAATTAACTAATTTATTTTTTTTTAACAGAAAGCAAACAGCTGAGTGGCTGAAGGAAATACCAACTATATAAAGAGGACTCAACACAGAAGTTGTCGTCATTTTCAAACTTAGAGGTAAGATTGTTATTCTGGTAGAAACTTCTAAAAACTTTAACAAAATTAACAAGGAAAGAATTACAAAGGAAAGCAAAAATATAAAACAATGAGGAGGAACAAACTGATGTTTATCAACACAGGGAGGAGAGTGCAGGCTCTCATTGTTATGAGTGTGAAGGAGGGGAGCAAAAGTCCAAAAGTCCAACTTTCTTCAAAGTCCAAAATCCCTAACCCTTAAAAATTCCAATTTCTTTCCATGTCTCTTTCCGTTTTTGTACTTAACAATTCTATACCTAATTTTAACTTGTAACCCTAATGATTTAATGACTATTTTCATTTTGAGAGGCACCCAGTGTTTTATTTAAAAAGTATACTGGGGTCATCTTGCGTTATTATCTTTTTATGGACAGGGAGGACGAATAACACAGCGAAATTTTAATCCCGGACGTGCTTTAAAGGTATGCTAGGATTCTAGGGGGAAGCCCAATTAATACGTCTTTTCGAGTATTGCTTGTTGTAGGGTGGAATAAGGGCGACTAATAAGATAATGATAGATATGAGAGTAGATTTTGGGATTGATTGATTCTTTAGTGTTTATTATACTAGGGGAACAGATTGGCCTATTGTGCCTAAAAAAGAATTGAATAGTAA
>NC_053164.1:65071510-65102449 GCF_016835505.1 Polypterus senegalus | reverse complement strand
AATGACAGCAGTGATGGGTTTATTACACAGGATAGTCTCACAGGAATATTGAGAATTGATCATAACCCAAAAAAGACATAACCCTGTAGTGATCCTGTAAAAAAAAAAGACTCCAACAAGAGCTGAAGCAAGAAGAATAAAATATGGATATATTCAGTCAACTAATCACTGAATTCAGTAGTGTAGCTGAGAACTGCATATCAGGACACACATGAGACACAAGAACTTCTCATACATTATCATGGATGGGGAATGGCAAGTGTTTGCTTTGCCAGTCTGTATCACTCTTGAGGAACACAATGGACTCTGATGAAGGTCTCTGTCCTGGAGGATGTGGTATGGAGCTGCAGAAAAAAAGGGTTTGAGCCAGGGGTGAAATGGCCATTAGTAGATGCAGAATTTTTAAGTGGATCACCAGCTGCATTGGCCTTTACACTGCATTATATAAAAAATGAATTAAAAATAGAAATTTAAACAACAAAGTGTATCTTTAAGTTCATAAAAATATAAATACATTATTCAAATATACATATAACAAATTTAAAGATAACAAGTTCATGAGTTCCAACTTAAAACATCTGATGGCTGACAGAGAAACATGGGTCAGAAAAAATGAATGGTGATGCAAAAAAACAACAGATCAAGAAATTTCCAAAATGTGTATTTAGATGCATCAGAAAGTATAAAAATAATCAACCTATTCTCTACAACACCTTTATCTTTCTATACATCCAGACACGTAGGTACACTGCATTATCCAGCCTGTAATTAATTAAAACTAAAGTTTAGTAGAGACACAAACAGGAGCACAGCAAAGTTAATATAAATAACATTTATAAAATCTTTCTAAATTCCAAAGAAGCTCTGCACAGTTCCACGTCAAGAAGATTACATTTTTGCCAGTTTTAGATAAAGTAAAATATTTTCCTATTGAGTTATACAGTGTTAGGATCCTTCCATATAAGGAGAATTAGATGACGACTAACAATGGAGTGTTGGAAATAATGGTCAATTTATCACCAGATAATCAAAACACATCTGGAATAGCTCTAAAGACTGCTGTGAGAGGGTTTGCAAAGACAATGATGTTTTTCTCCTTACTATTAAAATTATTTTCTAGCATTTGGTGGATTAGGGAAGTTAGGAAAATTTGTTCTCAAAAAGTTCCTAAATTTTAGATAGAAAAACAAGTGTGTTGAAGGAATTCCATGTTTACAGCAAAGCTCATCAAAAGGTGCAAACATCTTATCAATATAAAGATCTCTGAAGCTTGATATTAATGTCTTCTAAAATGTACATGCCATATAGTTGGAGGGAGCAGCACTTGAATGCAAGACTGTCCTGTAATGGAGCAAGAGACGGCAGTGTCTTTGCCTTAAATTGATTTCTGCATTGGTTTTATATTTTGAGTGAGTGAAGAAAAATGTGATTACTGATATATTGATGATAGTTATTAATAACCAAAGCACAAAGCAGAGTATATAAATAGGACTTCTATCAAGATTTAGTCTTGTATCTCTTAGGCTTATTTTACCATCTTGTTTTTTTTCATAGCCATATATTTTAATGACTTTAAAAAAAGTAGTTGAGATGGCATTTTGTTTGTTTGTTATCCTCACTTCGCTTCTGACTGTTCTTTTCAGTTTGCTCTTTCAAATTCAAGTAATTTTGTCATCTTTGTGAATGACTGATTTTGGACCTGCTGACTGCTGATGATTCCTTGCACTAGAGTGTCATCAACTGGTTAGTTTTGCTCTCACAACAATCTTTGTATGCCTGCATATTCTCACTACACCAAAGAATGAACTTGAGAATCATTAGCCATAAAAAAACATTTTTTTATTCTTCTCTCCAGGCATAACAAGGTTAAAGTGATCAAAAATAGAAAGCAATAACTTTGTTTGGGGTTCAGTTTCTTACCAGTATTCAAATAAGACAGATTTGT
Organism: Polypterus senegalus; assembly: GCF_016835505.1. NCBI lineage: Eukaryota > Metazoa > Chordata > Cladistia > Polypteriformes > Polypteridae > Polypterus > Polypterus senegalus. The sequence continues at coordinate 65,100,504 of NC_053164.1, read as the reverse complement.
GTTGCCTGTAATGACCATAAAACAATTTGTCATCTTATTTTCAATTTCATTCTATCTACTAAGATCAAGACTTCTGTAGCATCTTCTCTTCTGACTGGTGGCCCTGTTCTTCCACAAAGGTTTCCTTAATTGCCTTCTACTTGAGGAAGCTGCAACTATTGAATCTTACTTCAACTTGCTGTTCGATTTACACCCACTTTTGAATTCAAATTGTTCTTATAAATGAAAGCCTCTTTTTTGGGCTAGTACCATCTCTCATGGCTGTCTTGGAAATTTCGCGATTCTCTATTCTCCAAAGCACCATCTACTAAAAATGATTTAAGCAAGCAATTAAAACAAAATAAATAACACACAATAGCATAAAAAAACAAAATGAGTTAAAAATTAAAAAAAATAAATGTGCAAAAACACAGGTATAAAAGAAAAAATGTGATGAAAAACAAGTAAAAAATAAAAGCCGGCCTCCTGATAGACAGTTAAAGAGCTGATGAAATAACCTCCTGTGATAACATACATCACAACAATCCAAGGAAACAAATAACCAAATACATTTAAAATATGCAAAGCAAAATTGAATGGAGCTGCTTCCTGAAAAGCCAAACATGTTTAACTTAAGAGAAAAAGCTGTGTGACACCAAAAACAGAGACATAAACACATGCACAAGCCAGTTATCTGGTAGACAGAGCTGTGTTAACTGCAGGAGCTGCAAAGACAAAAAGCCAGGAAGACTAAAAAAAAGAAAGTAACTGACATAGGTGGGACTGGCCAAGTGCAGCAATAAACTGGAATGGGGCAATCTGAAACAGGTTGGTGGACAGGCACCTGCACAAACAAGGCAAAAGAAAAGACTGCAGCTACCTTATATAGCCATTAGCTGGCAGCACAGAAAAAAGAAGAAAAGGGAATGTCCAAATAACAATGGGCTAGCAGCTGGCGCAGACAAAATACAAAGATTAGTGATTTTGGCTTGTTGTATAGAGTAGCACCTCAGACAGATGAACATGGCACAGCAGCAGAAAAGGCTTGAAACACAAAGTATCTCTGCCTAGTAGGATGCCCAGTGCAAATTTGGCCATTGCCAGTAACTGTGATATAGGATGCTGGAGAAATCTGGGAGCTGTCACAATACATTATTAATAAATTATTGATAATATTCATGAAATAATAACAATAAGCAAAGTAAAAGTGAATATTGACATCCATACAACCTGATAAATGCTGATGTGTATTTTCAGGTGGCACATAGACGTGTTACTTACTCAAATGTCTCTAGTTAAGTCATTATTTCTAGCTTTCTTCAGGACAGGCCACATGCCTGTTTCAGTATGGCTGCTGAGTTGTGCTCTTCATTGTATTGTCCTTTTCATGGTAATGATGTGAGACGGAGAGGTAAAGCAAGCACATTTATGCATTCTCTGTCCAAACCCTCACACCAACAGGGTGTTGTTGTACAGAATGGTCTCTGATTCAAAACCAATCTCTAGCAGCATACTTCAGACCAATGGGGGCACACAATACCTTTCACACCTCCCCCCAAAACCATTTGTTGAGCTGATGCTTGTGGGGGTTGGTAGTTGCTTGGTTTTTGGCTTTTAGGCTCAGTCCAAACACAGCTGGTCTGATGTTCCATCCAACACAATGCCCTTTAACACCCACACCTAAGACCATTTGATAAGCCGAAGATTTCCAACTAAGTGGCCTTCCTGTCCTACAGAGAATCACTTGCCAAACTAGTTTGAGGAACTTCCCCCAACTCTGCCATAAATTCCTAAGCCAGTCCAAAGCCTAGGGGGGCATTGCTGTTCTCATGAATAAAACACTAATATTACATTTGCTTTGCCAGGATAAAGGATGCTCACCTGGAACAGTTCATTCCCCTGTACTGCAGGTGGCAGTGTTCCTTAGAGCTAAACCCAATCAGGACACTCACAGCCCTGTTGGGGTCTTTGGGGACTGCCAGAGGGCACAGCCGGGGGGACTGTCTTGGTTTTCATATGACCCAGAAGTTCTTCAGAGAACTTGGACAGGAAACTGGAGCTGTTCCCAGGTCTAGCTTAAAGGGATGCCCATTGCTTCACTTAAGTTGAATCTGTAATTTGGTACATCACTTAAACCTAAGCACTTTTGAGCTACATCTTTTGTATGAAAATGTGCTATATAAATAAATGTTGTTGTTGTTATTTATTTAACATTCCAAAGGACAAGGAAAAGATTTTCAGTGTTTTCGCAGCAAAACTCAATTCTGTTTATTAGACATAAACAAATTTAAAAATTGATGCCTACAATACACTCCAAAAAAGTTGGGACAGAGACAAGTTTACCACTGGGTCACATATCCTTTTCTTTTAATTACACTTTGTGGTCTATGGCCGGCTTGTCATCCAGGCCAATACCCCCAGGCCACCAGATAGAGCTCTCCCTGCAGCATGGAGGTGCCCCGGACAGGAGCAGGGAATCATGGACAATGGTGTTTTCCTCTACAGCCCTGCTGGATACCACAGGGGCCAACAGATGATGCTGCAGGGAGGCCCCGAGAGTCACATGTGCCCTATAACCCGGAACTATGTCATAGGCAAAGCGACAGAAGAAGTGTTGTACTTCCGGGATAAAGAAAAGGACTTTTTATGTGACCCGGAAGTGATATGAGGTCACGTGGACTGAAGGTTTGAAACACTTCCGGGTCAAGGACTATAAAGGACTCTGAGAAACACCAGAACGTGGAGCTGAGCTGGGTGGAAGGGTTGCAACGCGTCTGGGAGTGGTGGATTGTGCTTAGTGGTTATTATATTGTTATTGAATGAGTATTGTGGAGAGGACGGTGCTTGTGCACTGTTGATTATTGATAAAGTCAACTATTGGACTTTTACCTGGTGTCTGACGTATTGTCCAAGGGGTCAAGAGGACAATAGCGCCCTCTATCTGTCACAGTGGCATAGTCAGCAGGATTCTGTGGCTGTCGTTTGGGCAGAGGACTTGTATGTAAATTTTCTGTGGGCAGAGAACCCTAAGAAGACGACGTTCAGACACGCAGCAAAAGCGCTGGAACCCACCTTCACCATGTCCGAGATGGGGAAGAAGAAAGGCAAGCAGAGTGACAGCGCCAGCAGGAGAGCCACGCTCGTAATGGCCAACGCTCGGGAGGAGCTATGGTTACACAAGTCCGGAGAACAACAACAACAGCATTTATTTATATAGCACATCTTCATACAAAAAATGTAGCTCAAGTGCTTTACATAATGAAGAATAGAAAAATAAAAAAAGTCAGCATTAATTAACATAGAATAAGAGTAAGGTCCGATGGCCAGGGAGAACAGAAAAACAAAAAAAAAACTCCAGACGGCTGGAGAAAAAAATAAAATCTGCAGGGATTCCAGACCATGAGACCGCCCAGTCCCCTTTGGGCAGAAGAGAGAAGCCTCCGGAGACAGACAATCACTCTGAGGTACGTGCCGGGAATTTAATCGAAAATCCTTTCAAAATAACTCACTTTGTCCCGTGCATGCACATCGGAGAGGATCATCTGGAGGCTCTGCGGGAAGCAGGAGAATATCCCGAGGACGGTGTTGCGCTCCTGTGCGAGCCGACAAGCGAGAAAGGGGACTTCCGCATGTCGGCTGCTGGCGAGGGACACGTGATCTACCACAATGGTTTGTGGGAAGGAGAAGGCTCACGTCCCACTGTTTGTGACTTCGCCGTTGAAAGAACGGACTTGGACTTTCGGAAGGGGAAGGGGGAGGCGAGCGAAGCACTGCTCACCTCGCAAGAAGGTAAGGAGGACCAGGAAATGGCTGGTAGATCTACCGACAAATTAGTAAAGGCAGATCGCAGCCTGCCAAAGATGGCAACCTGGTCCTCAGACAATAAGAACTCCAATTCCCAGAAGCATCCGCGAAACCCGTCAGAGCACGTGCCAGCAGTGGGCGTGCTTATTGGCTCCCGGCTGGCAGGTAAGGCGAATGAGGAAGTAAGCCTACCTACAGCCGAAAGTAAATAATATTTTGGACTTGCGGGAACTCAAGAATTTAATCGAGCCCATAAGTAGTTTCTTGCAGGTCCTGACAAATATTGAGAGGATCATCGGGGAGTTGGGAGTAGTGGCTGAAGCACCATTAAGAAAAGTGAAGGAATACCTACGGCAATTTGGTCAGGAGTCTCCCGTCATGTTGAATGCAGTGGTACAGGTAAGCAAAGCCCATACCGTACAAAATAGAGGGACGCAGTGTGACACGGGCCCACTGTTAATCCATAGTGGGTGCCAAGTAGCTGTGAGCCCTAGAAGGGAGTGTGCCATAATGACAGAAGGGGCGGGGGAAGCACCGATTGAGCCGGAGTAGTTGAATAGTGCTGTCTTCCGGAGTGATGCGTTGCTGAAGACGCAGTCTCCGGTTAATTTAAAATTAAAGGGCATGCAGACAGTAAAAGGGCTCTGTCTTTCCCATAGAGAGACCCAAACTGTAGACAAGCCCCAGATTAAACAGGAGATCCTTAAAGTAAATTGGGGTTCCCCTGACAAAGTGGAAAAGCGCAATTAAAGCTCAAGGGCGGCCGGTGAATCCTCCGCAGCGGAGAAAAGGGCGGAGCCAGAAGAAGCGAGGTGCTTTCAGTCTCGCAGAGGGATACAACAGGGAGGACAGAGGCTGTACTACGAATGCCGCAGGCCAGGCCATGGATGGCGAAGTTGGCCTAGGAGGACAGGGGTTCAAAGAACTGATTATTATACTGTTCCTCCTAGTTTTTCATGGGAGTGGCATCGACATCGCCAAGGCCTAACCTTTGGATCCTCCTGGAGGAAGATGTCCCTCGCTAGGCTGGATGCTCCAAACCAATGGTTTTTCGCTGGGGGGGGAGTACTGTGGTCTATGGCCGGCTTATCATCCAGGCCGCCAGATGGAGCTCTCCCTGCAGCATGGAGGTGCCCCAGATACCAGCAGGGAATCATGGACAATGGTATTTTCCTCTACAGCCCTGCTGGATACCACAGGGGCCAACAGAGGATGCTGCAGGGAGGCCCAGAAAGTCACATGTGCCCTATAACCCGGAAGTATGTCTTACACTGTAAAAAGAGAAAAAGTGCTCTTTTTGACTTAAGATGATTTTATTGTTTGTAATGAACTATATTAATAAGTTTGTTCACCTAACGTAATTTTTTTGCTATTTACTTCAAATTGAAAAACCTTGCTGTCGCTTAATGTTATTTGCTCCATTTAATCTAACGCAAAAAAATCGCTTTGTAAATTTTCTTACGCCTGCGCAGTACACAAAGGAATGTCTGACGCAATAGTCTCATATCGTGAGAGTTCAAGAACGAGTGTGCAGTTTGCTGCGGTTGGCGCCATTCGAGTTCTGATTTCAAGACGAGTGTAGAAAGAGTTTGTTGAACATTGCACGATTATTTGGAGTGATATAAAGTTCAAAATCAGGTAAGATTTTTTGTTTTTTTTTTCCCTACAGCTGTGAGTATTTGATATTCGCTGTCAAAGGAGAGCCATGATATAAGTTAAGGTGTAACTACAGAAGATTATGTCTGCGACGCCATTAATGTGAAATATTCTTGTAATGTTTGCAAAATAGCTCGCTGGTAAAATATAACGTATTGTGACATTTTATTTGTTAATTAATCATTGTAACTGCCTCATTTTTTTTTCTGGACTGACGTGAACAAAATATAAATTACTTTTAGTTTGTTGCATACCCACGTTTCTGAGAGTACAACGTTCAAGTTAAGAAATACATTCTAATGGGTTTTTATGAAGCTTTAACGTAACTAATCATCATCGTTATTGAAGTTAAGTGCCATAATGTGCAACATGCAGTTTATTATTTAGACTGAATCGATAATGCCCTATCATTGCAGGTGTCTAGGACTAGCTGTATACAGTGTTAACCGGTGCGGTTGTGTCGGCTTCTTTTCCACACTCGCGATTACAAGCAATTTTTTCTTTAAGTGTGGTGGGGTTACTACGGAAGCATATTAGGGCTACGGTGAAGAAGAAAAAAATACAGACACAGTGAAGATAAAAAAAACTATATGTCGAGAATAAAGTCAACATGTCAACTTTATTCTCGACATATTTTTTTTCTTCACTGTGGCCCAATTTGTTTTTCGTCACCGTGGCCCTAATACGCTTCCGCAGGGGTTGGGGTATCCCCATTCGAATATCTACCACGCTGATATGCATATTCTGTATCGACGAGTTGTTTGGAGTTAATGGGGTTTCCTTCTTAATTTCAGGCTGAAACTGAAAAATGACCAATGTATTAACTGCAAACCCAGGTTTTAAGTATTAACCAGATATAGTACCAATATTATTAAATAGAATAATATCATAAGTCTTTAGACAAAACATGAGCATATATTATTGCCTTGACCATTCTAGGTTGATTACATTAAAATGTAATCAAAAAATATTTTTGTTTTGAGAAAATTCTTTGTCATATAAATTGATTATACAAAAAGCATTAAAAGAGATGGCATGTATCCAGAAATAAAAAATAAAATTAGAAGTTCATCAGGTCATGATGAATATAGATAGGCAGAACTTTATTTGTCCCTGGGGAAAATTTGGCTTTTTACTGAAGCTCTTTAAATAAATAAATATATAAACAGATATATAAATAAAAAGTAGGTACATAAATAAATATATATACACAGACACTTTGGACTGAACACACACCAGAATGACTTTAAAGCAAAAAAATTAAAAAGAAAAGTTCTGACTTGGTTGTCGCAGTCACAGACGTATTGGTGTTGGTATTAGAGTATAGTAACAATAACATTTACAACTATTGTCTACTCAACATAAATGAGTTTGTAATGTTCAGTAATAGCTGACATGACTCAGTTGTCTACTTTAGAAAGTGAAAGGAGGAATTCTTTAATACAGTTAACAAGCTTATTCTGCATTTTTAATTTTATTGTGGTTATCTGTCAAAGTGTACTGATTAAGCATACAGTACTTTCTTTTTTCTCTTGACTACAGAGTCTCCAGATTTGCATTTGCCAGTTTGGTGCCATTGTTTGCAGTTTTCAGTGGCAAGTTTGAAATGACTTACTATATTTAAAAAGTGTTTAAAACATACTTTCTGTGTAAAACTTTGATATGCTGTTTATATATTTGCAGCTCTGTAATGTCAGGTGACACAGATGATGCAGTTATCTCTTCACTTTCAACCAGAACACAGGCATGGCCAAAAGTTTTCCAAATTCCAAAATTTTCATACGAAACTGAACTTCAACTTGAAAAGGGTAATGCAGAATATAGGACAAAGAAAATTATACTAACAGTAAGCTCAAAGATGAAAAGTGACATACTGCAGAAGCTTGCAGAAGAGATATTTCGATTTAAAGCATACCCACAAGACGCCAACTTCTGTGAGGTGTCTGAGGCCCTGATAAAGAAACACCCCTGCCTACAAGAGCCTGGGTCATAAAATGGATACTCTTAGTGGAAACAAAGGCTAAAATATAAAATGGGAAATTATCGGACACAAATAAAGCTTTATGGTTGTCCAGAGCTTGCTGTAAATTCTGTAAAAAACAAGGCAAGGGAAGGTGACAGTGTTTACCCAGCAATAAACATGAAAAAGGCAAAGAGGGCAGAGGCAAACTACTTACCTGATTTACCTCAGGATGAGACACCAGAAAACCTTGAAGTGGATAGAGAAATGCTTATGAGAGAAGCAAAGAAAAGAAATAATAAGAGTCATTCGAGAACTCATGGCAAAGACATTTGCCTATAGAAGGCATGAAGTAGTGAAGGAGCAGCCAAGGGTGGAGGATTTTATGAAGCGATGGCCTGCACTTTTCAAAGTGAATGAGGTATGTAACTTTTTTCCCCTGAAAGTGTTTTATCTTAAAAATGTTTGAATTTTTGAAATTAGTTAATTTCTTTAACTTTAATCTTTTTCCTCTAAGATTAATGCTGAGTTCCTGTGGATTACTACAATCCCTCTCCAGTCCAAACTTCTTGCACAGATGGACAAATATACCAATAAACTGACAAGCATCATAAGACATAAAGGAGGAGCTGCCCGCTATAAGACTGCCAGTTTCATTCAAGCCGTAGATCAGGTACGTTACATTTGATAATTGCATTGAGACCGCAATCTTGAATTCTTAGGAATTTTTTTTTTTGCCCACATAAATTTAGTGTTTTCTTTTTTTAATAAATGTCTGGGTCAGTGAATATTAATAAATGTGTACTTTTGCATCCAGAAAAATGATGTTAACATCAGAAGAGAGTTTGTGCTGAGGTCACTTATTATTTACCTTGGTGAGGATGACAAGGATCTTATCAAAGATTATCTGGTATACATTAAATGTATTCTTGTAGACCAAAAGTAATATTTAGGTCTGAGATATCACTAAAACATCGTATGTTGTTTGTGCCGATAATAAGTAAGTCTCTTGAAGTACTGAGTGACAGGCTGTGTTATTCCTAAAGCACTTGTGTGGTTTAAAGTGCTAGAGGTTAATCGACGTGTGTGTGTGTCACTCATAGGGCACTGTTGTGGTTAGGGTCTGTGTGTCTGCATATAGCTATGTATGTGTGCGTTCATCTTAAAATGCAATAGTAGACCAACCTGATAACGAACTTCAAGAGTACACTTACCCTTGAGAAAACAGGTAAAGGGTAAGTAGAGGGAAATACCACGATCATACGCCACACTAACCTGCACTCTGTGGGTGACAGCAGGGCCTTCAGCTGTATAGCGCCCAGACTGTGGACTGACCTCCCTAAATTAATGAGATCAGCTGACAAAACAAATTCATTTGTTTTTAACTCATTTGTTTAGGAGGACATTAAACAAACCAGACATTCTGCCCCTTCTATCAGTTTACCCCCTTTATCTGTCTAGGTACTCAGGGTTTGAATTTTTATCACAAAGTATGTTATTTGTCTAAGATTTTTTGTAGTATTATATGTTGTATTTTAGTCTATTAACGCGTCTTTCATTGAGGAATTCTCAGACCTAATGTCAATTTTAATTACGAATTATGACACACTCCTAATTGTAGGCGACTTTAACTTTCATATCGATAATCAGTGTGACCTAAAAGTAAAGGAATTTATGAACCTCCTAGACTCTTTTGATTTGAGACAGCTCTTTAATCAGCTTACACATAAAGCAGGTCATACGTTAGACTTAATTATCACCAAAGGACTAACAGCTGATGTGAAGCAGATCGTTGATATTGGTCTTTCAGACCACTTTCTTCTACTATTCAGTATAGAAATAATGATAGAAACATTCATGAGAAGCATATTGTTAAAAAACGCTTCTTTGACTCCTCAGCAGCTGTAAAATTTACAAACATTCTAAGCAATCAGTCCGGTTATAGTGCCAGCTACAATAGCAAGGATGATGTAAATAGTAAAGTGGAAAACTTTAATTCTAAAGTAAGAGCTGCTGTTGACATAGTTGCACCTGAAAAGACAATTTAAAAAAAAAAAAAATCTTCTAGTATTGTTATACCTTGGAAGACCCAAAGAGTGTCTGACTTGAAAAGAACATGTCGTAGAGCTGAGCGTAAATGGAGGAAAACTAAACTAACTATCCATTATAAGATATTGAAGGTTAAAATAACAGAATACAATTACACAGTCCGTCTTGAAAGGCACTGCTATTTCTCTCAGATTATAAATAACAATGCTAGTAATCCCAGAGTCCTATTTTCTACAATTGATCGTCTGGTAAACCCAGGTAACACAAAGGAATGCCCCCATAATACTTCCAGCGAAACCTGTGAGAACATTGCTGTATTTTTTAATCAAAAAATTAATGATATTAGAAATAATATAGTATATCTCCCCAACACTGTGGAACCTTCTAAGCCCCAGTACTCTGTTATAAACAAATTCAATTCTTTCACCAGGATAGATTTACCTTATTTACATAGAATAATCTCTCAAATGAAACCCTCCACCTGCGTCCTTGATCCAATACCAACAAGGTTTTTCAAGGAAGTATCAGACGCGCTTACTGATAATATTCTTGATATTGTAAACTCGTCATTAGATACAGGGGTTTACCCAGACTGTCTTAAGACTGCTTTAGTTAAACCCCTACTCAAGAAAAATAATCTTGACCCCTCTACTTTTGAAAATTTTAGACCCATCTCTAACCTGTCCTTCTTAAGTAAAATTCTAGAGAAGGCAGTAATTATGCAGTTAAATGACCACTTAAGTAAACATGCTATTCTAGATAAATTTCAGTCAGGTTTTAGAACTAATCACAGTACAGAAACTGCACTCGTTAAAGTAGTAAATGACTTGCGATTAAATGCAGATAGAGGCCATTTATCTGTTCTCATTCTCCTCGATCTGAGTGCCCCGTTTCATACCATTGATCACAATATTCTTAGAAATCGCCTTAGTCAATGGGTGGGCCTCTCTGGAAATGTCTTAAATTGGTTTGAATCTTACCTAGCAGGGAGAAAATTCTTTGTTAGTTGTGGTAATCACAACTCAAAGACACATGATATCCGATATGGTGTTCCACAAGGCTCTATCCTAGGTCCGCTTCTTTTCTCAATCTATATGCTCCCGTTAGGTTAGATTATCTCAAGTTACAACGTGAGCTACCACAGCTATGCTGATGACACACAGCTGTACTTATCAATAGCACCTGATGACACCGACTCTCTTGAATCAATAACACAATGTCCTTCTGGTATTTCTGAATGGATGAATAGTAATTTTCTCAAGTTAAATAAAGAGAAAACTGAAATTGTATTGATTGGCAAAAACGGATTCAGTGAGGTTATCAGAAATAAACTTGACGCATTAGAATTAGAAGTTAAGATGGAAGTAAAAAACTTAGGGGTAACCGTTGACTGTAACCTGAATTTTAAATCACATATTCATCAGACCACTAGGACAGCATTTTTTCACTTAAGAAAAAAGTTAGACCTCTTATATCATTGAAAGATGCTGAGAAATTAATTCACGCTTTTGTTTTTAGTCGATTAGATTACTGTAACACACTGCTCTCAGGACTACCCAAAAAAGACATAAATCATTTGCAACGGGTGCAGAATGCAGCTGCTAGAATCCTAACTAGGAAAAGAAAATCCGAACACATTTCTCCTGTTTTGATGTCACTACACTGGTTACCTGTGTCTTTCAGAATTGACTTTAAAATTCTGCTTATAGTTTACAAAGCCTTAAATAATCTCGCTCCATCTTATATATCGGAATGTCTGACACCCTATATTCCAAATCGTAATCTTAGATCATCAAATGAGTGTCTCCTTACAATTCCAAAAGCTAAACTTAGAAGAAGTGGTGAGGCGGCCTTCTGCTGCTATGCACCTAAAATCTGGAATAGCCTGCCGATAGGAATTCGCCTGGCTAATACAGTAGAGCACTTTAAAACACTGCTGAAAACACATTACTTTAACATGGCCTTTTTATAACTTCACTTTATCTTAATCCTGATACTCTATATTCAATTCATCATAATAACTATTCATGGTGGCTCTAAAATCCGTACTGACCCCTACTCTCTCTTCTGTTTCTTTTTCCGGTTTCTCTGTGGTGAAGGCCTGCACCACCACCAACCTACTCAAAGCACCATGATGCACCAACATTGATGGACTAAAAGCCAGAAGTCCACGTGATCATCATCATCATCATCATCATCATCAAATCCTTCTGTGAAAACCATAAACACAAAGAGGACTGTTTCATTTATGTTAGGTAGATTGCCCAGAGGGCACTGGGCAGTCTAATGTTCTGGAATCCCTACAGATTTAATTTTTTTCTCCAGCTGTCTGGAGTTTGTTTTGTTTTTTCTGTCCACCCTGGCCATTGGACCTTACTCTTATTCTATGTTAATTAATGTTGACTTATTTTATTTTCTTACTGTGTCTCTTATTTTTCTATTCTTCATTATGTAAAGCACTTTGAGCTACATTTTTTTGTATGAAAATGTGCTATATAAATAAATGTTGTTGTTTTTGGAATATTGTCTTTTATTCTATTTGAATGTTTTGTATATCCTGTATTTATCTTTATTTAGTAATGATATTATTTGTAGCCAATGTTATATAGGTCCTGTTGTTCTTTTTGAATTTTAAGCGAGGGTGCTACATAAACAAATTGTGTTCTTATTAGTATTTTTTTCTTTCTTTTGATGGCCCATCATTTATAATAATAAGTGACAAAAACTAGAGCAGTTCTAAAAAAAGGCAATTAATATATTGAATAATTCAGTGTAGAATATGTATTGCTGTTTTCTTCAAATACATGTTTAAAAATATTAGATTGGCTTAAATGCTTATTCTAAATTGGTTTAGAACAATATTACACTGTACAGTTTTATAAATGCAACAACTTTTATTGTTAACGTTTTACTAAACTTTGTGAATGTAAATGTGAATGTATGAATGTAAACGAAAAATTATTTCAATTAACACAGATCTTGATGATTTTAATTTTGTTGACATGTTAAATGGTTTCCACAGACCCAAACACAATGTAAATGTTAATAGTGTATTTCACAGAAACGATTCGTATTGTTTAGTTTGATGTGTGACACAACGTGATGGCAGAAACCCTCTGAACTTCACAATGATGCGTATTACTTCATTTGATGTGCTGTTTTTCTCTTCTTATTTTCATTGCTTAATTTCTGAACGGGTCCTTGACACAACGTTACTTTCCGGGCTTTCCCGAGACCTGCCGAAACCTTCCAAAAGTAATTTTACGAAGTCAGTCCTAAAACGTCAAGACGTCACTTCCGGGTCTGTAACTGCAGGTCTACAACTGCGGTGACGTATGATGCTGTGCCTCTGCAAGTGAGAAAAGCATCCACTTGCAGAGCCGCAGCACCATACAGTACATCACCGCACTTTTAGACCCGCAGTTGTAGACCTGGAAGTGACGTTACCATTTCTAGGCGAGGCAAACACAACAAGTCTCGGTTTTTAGCATGAGTGCAGCATTTTGGAGCAGAAACAACATATGACAGAAAACAGCATGGTTTTGTTGTTGTTGTTATTATTATTACTGTTATTCTTAATTATAATTATAAAACTGTACATTTTGCAAAACGTTTTTCAAAACAGTGTCGAAAGTTACCGTTACAATTACGTGTATGTAATCTTTGGCTGGTGAGCTAATTGTTAATGACTGCAACACTGGTTACGGTGATTTGCCTCGTAAAAACTGGGGAAATCGGCACTTAATGTGGCATTGTCAGTAAAATAAAAATGCATTTTGCCCAAAGTTCACTCCATCTTCTTGATGATCAGAAAATTCTCAGTACTTTAAGACGATACTTAACTTATATTAAGATCTTTTTAATTCCGTTTAATTGTTTGTTATATATTTTATAAATTGTATTCATCCAGCCATTCATCCATTCATTTTCTAACGAATGTTATCGTAGTGTTTATTTGACTTTTAATTCTTTTCTTTTTTTGAGGTGGGCGCGACTTTTTAATGAAACAATAAACATATTCCTGTTCAGTTAAGAATTGAACATTAAGTCTTTAAATGATAAAGTAATCTAGGGTTAAGCTTCAAAATTCTACACCACTTTATAATAAATTATGTTTTCTTATTTAGCCGGTGAAGTAGTGTCAAATGATGTTGCTTTTAAGAAAACTGAGAAATTAAAATCCTTTGCCCAAATTGAATGTTCAGAATTTGGTGCATTAGTTAACAAGTCTAAATCTTCCTACATTTTCTTACTACATTTGTGAAAGATCTTTTACCTTCTCTTTGGTAAAAAAAAAAACATTTAAGTATTATAAATGTGTTTTTAAATCTTGGAAATGTACCTGCATTATTTATACTGGCTAATAACCTCTTAAGGTAAAAAAAAAAAAAACAAATCTGTGATCTATCAAATTATAGACCAATTTTCTAATCCTTCTTGTATTTCTAAAATTTACAGAAAGCTGTAGGTAAGCGGTTCTCTATATTTTTGCAAATAAAAATAATCTCTTGTAACATTTTTACTCGGGTACTGCTTTAGTCAAAGTATTCAATGATTTGCACTCCACTGGCCATGGTTGCATTGTTAGGCCCATAGTAATGCATCTACAGTAAGTGCCACATTTGATACTATAGACCATGATATTTATCTGATCAACTACATGAACCATCTCAGTGTTCTAAAATAGAGGTTTGCCTGTTAGAAAGTAGATTCCTTGAAATTTTCATTTGTTGAATTCTAACAAAAGAGAAGTGCAAGTCATTGGTTCGAAAGTTGCTAAAAATGTCAGTCTGAATATAACATGTCTGTAGATGGCACCCCTATCACTCACAATACACTCATTCTAAACTTGTGTATATCTACAGTGAACCCACATACTCATTTGATACACATACTAAACATGTATCTAGAGTAGGCTTCATATTACTTAAGAAATATTGCAAAACTTAGATTATGTTAGCATCCCATGATGCTAAATAACTTATCCATGCTTTTATTACTTCTACATGGATCACCGTAAGGCTTTGTGGCTGATAACAGACTTAATTTAATTCAAAATACAGTGGCTGAAGAGCTTACAAGAGCCAGGAAATATGAACAGTATATGTTTACCCCTGTTTTGCTTTCTTTACATTTTCTTTCTGCAAATTTTGTATTATTTTGTATTGAATTATTAGGTACTGGTGATCTCCTGTATCACTTTGCATAGTTAAGGATCTCAGTATTTGAGTTACCTTTTAATTCCTTACAGTCACTCTTACAGGAAGTGGGATATCTTGTTGTCTCTAGAATAAAAAAAAGCTGTAGTTGGAAATAAAACAGTAGCTTGTAAAGCACACAGTTTTAGGAACAACCCTCTCAAAGTGCACTGGAAAAATTCTAACATTGATGATGTTCATTCAACGTAAATCTTCTCTCTCAAGCAACTTAAGAATAGTCATTTAGTGTTGTAGTTTGAAATATTTGGTTTCAGATCTCAATCAAAGTAAAAAAAAAATTGTTTGTACAAAAGTAAGTTATGGTGGAGGGAATAAACATAAAAATCCTGTTTCAGTTAACCTAATATTTTAGGTTGTTCGTGTGCTGTGTTTGAGTTACTATTTGTATTTTATTCCAGCGTGCTGGCTTTCCAAGCAAAAAAAAGAACACTTTCCCGAGTGGAGTGGACGTGGCTATACAGGTCTGGTCAATTTCAGCAGCTGACTTTTATAACGGAGGATTTCTGGTAAGTAACCGTGTTTCTCAACTGTTAACTTTAAGTATAAGAACTCGTAATAAAACATACTTTCAAGAAAGGTGTAGAAATGTTTAATAATTTTGATACGCCACAGTCATAAGATGTTTTTGCTTTGCAGTTAATGTGTGTGATATTTTCTTCTATGAATTTGCAGCTTTTTCCATTACGTGACAGAAAGATTCAAAAGTTATGTTGTCTTAGAAGCAGGCATTCAAAGTTTAGTAGTTTGTGTGTGATTCTGCAGTAATTCACATTAATCAAAAGCATTTGCACAACAATGAGATAGCATAAGGATGGTTTCCTGACATTAAGCTAGGTATATCTGTAAATGGATTACCGAATGTACGTATTTTTCCTGTTGGTGCAATGGCACATGTATTCATCCCGAACCGTCACTGTTCATATGCGCATTGTATTCTATGTGGAGCCGAAATTAACAAGTAGGAGTGCCACCTGGAAATCTTAAAGCTGTTAGACCTTAACAGCACTGCATGCTACGGTTATCTCAAGTTGTCAGACACAGTCACACTCACACTGACAACTGTACAGAAATTGTGACCCTACTTTTTCAGCCATGATGTTACAGATTTTTTTTTTCTTTTGTCTTCGCTTTTAATATGGCCAACTTTGTTGTCTCTGTACCTTCGTTTCACTGTCTGGTGTCTCTTAACAACAATGTTGTTTAGCACTGCAAAGTTTCAGAGTGCCTATACTTTAAATTTAATAAAGTATAAAAAGAAAAAAATGTGCCTGGTTAACACGCTGAGCACGACCTAGCTTGACAGTATCTTTGTTGTAATTGGTCAGTATTCTGTTCCTGCCATGGGATTGGCCTACAGTAGCAAATGGGAATGACTAAAAAAAAAGACCGGGAAGTGCCTGAAAAGATGCCTGAAATTCACCTCTTGGTTTTGAAAAAGGGGAAAACAACAGAGATAAAAAAAATAATAAAAAGCTTCATAGTCTACTTTTCCACAATGCTAGGTGTGTTTTGTGTGTGTTTCTAAGATGCGAATGACAGTTTTTATATACACAGACACACAAGTTAAACTTAAGCTAAGCAAAAATATAAGGATAAGAATATAATGTATTCCTTTACAAAGTACCTGCTGTCTTTGCAGTGGGCACTTAGCTGAACACAGTGACATCCCACAACATCATCCTGATCTGAAAAGTGAGTATTGATTTTGTTATATCCTCTTTAATAAAACCCTTGTGTGCGTCCAAGTGTCCATGTGTGTGTCCTGGTGAAGTGCGCATGCGCGGGGCTCGGTGCGATCTGTACGGCACCGTCGACGCATACACACTAGAAGCTGGGCACACAGTGAATCGCGTGGCCTCACCGTGCATGATTAACACATAAAGGACATAATTGCTGGGGAGACCGTGGACGCACACATACTGGAAGCTGGGCACACAGTGAATGGCGTAGCCACGGCCGCGCATGATAAGCAAATAAAGGACAGCATTGCTGGGGAGAGTGCTGATTGGGTAGTCGCAGCCGCGCACATAAAATCCATTCCTGGGGAGACACCACACATAGTGATGGGCGGAGTGAAGCCTCACGAAACATCAAAACGTTTGAAGCAATTGTGTCGGAAATTGTATCGAAGCTTCGAAGCATTTGACACTCACCTCTCACTGTAAAAAAAAGAAATCTAAAAATCGTTCTGGAATGCTATAAAAATAAGTTGCTTCAACTTTTTGTAGGAAACGAAGTTGAGAAAAATATTAAATCAAGTTTTTCACAATTCAAGTATTACTCTTAAAGTTAATGTAAAACTTTAAGTTACGACAAGGTAAAAACGTTTTGTTTAATTCACGCATGTCTAAATTGTTGTTTGACTTACACTTCCGGCAGATTCAGGAAAGTGACTCCATTTTCATTGCATGCGGTATTTTGTGAAGATTTTGTTTAGTTCTGAGGTACGTGATATTCTCTGACATTGACAGTGTGAGTTAAGGAAAGTGGTCAGCTTCATAATAATTCGTGAATAATTAACCTGCCGTAAAGGAGGAAGTCTAATAGCGTGAGCCATGAATTGTTTGCATAGCTAAGCAGTTTACTTCATTTCACTTAAGTTGCACTTCTTTATTTTTCTGCCAAAAATTCAGAATAGTCCTAGTTCATATAGTCTTGTTATATCAGAAATGTTAATGAATGTGCCAATTTTAAAGTTTAAGGAAGTCGAGTTTAAATAACAAAAGAATGTCTACGCCATCAATACCTTGTCGTTATTGCAAATTTTCACATGAAAAACAACATATTCTGATTAAGCACTATCGATTAAAACTCTGGCATCATCTAACCAACAGAAGAGTGCAGTGTTTGTACTTGGACAGTTTAGCTTTATTTAATGCAATAGAAGTTTTAAAAATGCACCTAAGCCACATGCATTCTAAAAGTGATAAATCGGAGTGTGCCACATTTAACTGTGAAAACTCTGATTTCAAAGACATTTGCAAAGAAAGGACTTATATTATTTACTTGAGCAGACACTTGAAAAACTATGAAACTGTGAAATGTCCATATTCTAATTGTACTTTTAAAACCAACATTCTTTCCACATTCCGAGTGCACATTAATAGAAAACACAAAAATCACCCGTTGAAGGATTTTAGAAAGTCTGTGGTGCTTGTAGAGGATGAATTAGGTGAAGCTTGCTGTACTTTAGAGGACTCTGATGATGGTGAAGATACCACAGAGGCATGTAGCAGTAACATTTTAACAAGTATTGTTGTTGAAGGAGAAAATGTAGATTTAGCAATTGAACATAAGCTTGCTGCTTTCTTTTTGTGCATGCAAACTGTACTGTACGTTTTACAAAATGCAATGCAACAGATTATTGAAAATTTAAAAGAGATCTCAGAACTTTCAGAATCCCAAACCTTAAATATTATTGTGGACAATTTGAAGAAAAATGGCTGCACTCTTGGTAGCTCTGATCTTGCAAATATTTCAGACACCATTCACAAAAGCAACCCATTTTTAAAAGCTTGTGAAGAAGGAACACTTGCTACTGGTCACAAAAGAAAGGCTTATTTTAAGAAAAACTTTGCTGTAGTTGAACCAGTTGAGTTTGTGTTCAACCGAATAAAAAACAAGTAATTTGTTTATATTCCCATACTGAAAGTCTTAACAACTCCAGTGGAGATACCAGGATATTATATGTCATATCTTGATGGAAAGTTTTATAAAGAAAACAAACTTCTTGGTTCCACAGAGTTCAGAATTGCTATTTGTTTGTACCTTGATGATTACGAAGTTGCCAATCCACTTGGCACTTCACGCAAGAAACACAAGTTAACTCCAGTATACTGGGTTCTTCTTAACTGGCCATCAGAATTTTGATGCAATCTCAATGCAATACAGTTAGCACTTATAAGCAAAAGTGTGGATGTAAAAGAGTTTGGTTATGAAGCTTTTTTTGATCCATTAGTCAAAGATTTAAAGATGCTTGAACAAGAAGGTTTGTACATCAGTAAACTTTCTTGAAACATCAGAGGAACTGTGTTTGCTGTTTCTGCCGATAATCTTGCTGCACATAGTCTTGCAGGATTCCAGGAGAGTTTCAAGGTAGACAAATTCTGTCGTTTCTGTTTAGCATCACTGAGTGACATTCAGAGCATAGATGTACGACAAGGATTATTTCAAATTAGAACACAGCAGGGGCATGATGATTTAATTACTCACCTTAAATCAAACCCCAGTCTTGAGTCTGCCAGTGGTGTGAAAGCTGAATGTGTGTTGAGTAAGCATTTGACGTTTTTCCACTCTGTAACTGGGTTTCCACCTGACCTTCTTCATGATTTTCTTGAGGGTGTTGTGCCATTTGAATTAAGTGTTTGTTTGCACAAGTTGATTAAAGATAATTATTTCACACTTGACTGCCTTAACACTATTATCCAAAATATTCCATATGACCACTCTGATAAAGTTAATCGGCCACAAAAAATTTCACAAGCCTTCCATTCCAAAAAAAACAACTGGTGGTAATGGGCATGAGAATTGGACACTGTTAAGACTCTTATCTTTGATGATTGATAGTTTAGTGCCAGAAAAAGAGAAAACTTGGGAAATTTTAATGGACCTGAAGGATATTGTGGAACTTGCATTTTGCAAAAAATTTTCCGAGGAAACATTGTGCTATTTGGAGTCAAAACTCTCAGGACACAGACAGCTGTTTCAAGAAGTGTTTCCAAATGAAAAACTAAAACCCAAATACCATTTCATAGAGCATTATCCAAATATGATAAGATGTTTTGGCCCTTTAGTTGATCTGTGGAGCATGAGGTTTGAATCTAAGCATAGTTTTTTCAAGAGGGTAGTTCATGATTCACGCAGTTTTAAAAACATTGTAGTTACTTTGGCAAGACAACATCAGTTATTGCTGGCATATGTTTTGGACTTGCGCAGTTTTTTTAAGCCTTTATTGCAGTCTGGCAAACTCAGTTCCTTGAACCAAAGCTTAAGGATATTATCAGTGAAGGTTATCCAGGCCAAAACATGGTGTCTGTCACACATACTGTATGTTTGTGTGGAACTACTTACTCAAAAGGTATGGTAATATCTGTGGGTTCTTGTTCTGGTCTACCTGACTTTGCCTTCATTCAGAATATTTTAATAATAAATGGTGAAGTTTCATTTGTTGTTGAAAAACAGATCTCATGGTACATTGAACATCTTAGGTCGTATGAAATTGCAAGGTGTAACTATGGAGATGTAATTCTTGTTCGTCCAGAACAGCTGAATGACTTTTATCCTCTTACACCATACAAAATAAGAGGAAAGCTTTTCATTTCTCTCAAGAGATTTATCATTTGTTAGCCACTTATTGTAATTATATTGAACATATTTTTTATCTTTTTAGTAACATTTGTCACTATGCTACTTCGAGTTATTCTTGGACCTGACAATATACAAAAAGTATCCATTCCCAACCCTTCTTCACTTGAAGACCTCAAAGAAATGCTATCGAAAAAGCTACAGATTGAGAAAGGATTTTCAATGCAATATGAAGATCCTGACTTTGATTATCGGCTTTGCAATCTACATAATGTGGAGGAACTTCCACCCGAAAAAGCCACTATAAGAATTGTTTGGGAACTAATGATGAGCCCAATAGAACAACCTGACAAAGACTCCTCAGATGTTTCTTTTGACACTTTAGATACAGCAAGTCTGGTATAAGTAGAGTTCGGCCCAAGCTCATCCAGTTCTTGTCACCGTGTAAGTCAGTGGCCATCAGAATTTCTCATACCAAGTTTTTCATTTGACGTAGAGATCCGCCTCAGAAAAGGCAATGAACAATGTGAGAAAGAACAAATAACTTTGAATGTGCCCCGTGATATGAAAATGGAAATATTAGACAAATTAGCCGAGCTAATGTATTCTTTCAAAGCTTACCCCACTGACAAAGAGTTTGAAAGTGTTGCAAGGGAACTTGTTTCTAAGCACCCTTGTTTGTCTGAGCCTGGACCTGAGAAGGGGTGGCAGGCATGGAAAATGAGCCTAAAGCACAAGATGGGCAACTATTGTCAAAAATTGCGCAGTGCTGGTTGCTTTGAAGTCATGGTAAACCAGAAGAAAAAGAAAGGTGTTAAAAAACCAAAGCATGCGGAGAAAAACTTCCTGCCTGACCATCCACCAGGTATCAATGAAGAAGTACTGGAATGTGAAAGGAGAGCCATGGTAGATGAACTTAACTCTTTGAGGGCTGAATATTTTTTCAAAAAGGTTTCTGAAAAGCAATGGTTTCACACAGAAATCAAGATAAAACGTCTGTTGCTGCCAGTTTGACAAGAATGTGCAGCAGGCTTGCTGCCTGGCTATTTTCACGTGGCTCAGGCAGCAGCAGCAGCAGCGATCACAGTCGCAGTGCATTGCAATCTACAGTAGTATCTACATCTTATCATTGCTAAGTGGCACTCCTCCCTGGTGAACATTGCCATAGGCGTATCAGCTACATGAACCCGTTCAGCACTGTGATTAGCTGGGGACCAGTCAACTGCAGCTGGAACCTCACATTCATTTTTGATCACTTGTATCAAAATCAGAGTCCGACAAGTCATAGTCCAGTTCAGAGATAATAGGCAAAATGTTGTCCACGCGTAGTTTGCTTTACGCAATCACTTTGATCTCTCGCCAGATGTCAGCGCCATTTTTGCTGATGTTTACGCCTTGCTACTCACATGAGCACAGGAAATCTTGGTCAAACCAATAAAGCTAACTTTCCTTCTAGCAACGAGAGTCCAACGAAAACATAACAGCTGTTTTTTTCACAGTGTACAGTTGACTACCATCGTCAGCTCCTCCTTTTGATAAAAGTCGACATCAGCCCTGAAAAAGTTAAGAAGAAAAAATTCAACATGACCCTTCTAAATGAAAAAATGGACATTACATTCTCCATGAGACAATAAGAAATTGTTCAAGAACAACCTTTAGTGTCACTTGTAAAAGAGAAATGGCCAGGCCTCTTCTTACAGCATCAGGTAATGTCGTACAGTATGTGAATTTGATTTCATTTTTTTAATATGGGATTTTATAATCATTGGTAATTTCTGTATGTATCTTTCAGGTGTATGGAGAATTCAAACGAATAACGGGAATCGACCTGTATAAAACCTTCCTGTCTGCTTTGGAAACATATGCAAATGGCCTTATTCGCTTGTTCAGAACAAAAGGAGGTGATGAAATCGGGACCCTTTTGGAAAGACTTGATCAGCAAGTGATAATCAAGTTCTGGTTAGTTTGTACCAGTGTTCTGACGATTTGTCCTACTTTGTCGAAGTATCCTACCATAGTTTATTGTAAGTCGTAACATTAAACTTATAACGTTATACCATGGCATCATTTAACATGTTGTATTTAGAAGTCGTCTATCAAATTTATGGAAATGTTAACATTTCTCAATTTATTCTATATGCATCATTTAATGACCGAAAGAGACGGAGCCTGATGCAAAGATTTCACAAGACGGTCATTACTCGTGCATGGATACAATGTCCTGTACAAGATTAAAAGTCACACATGCAAAATATACAAGTTATAAAATGTTGACAGTAAATACCTATGCAGTAAACTGTATTAAATGCATTAATGTAGCAAATCTAAGTTGCGTAATTTTGGTCTGCGCATGCGTAGTATCAGTGAGTAGATCATTTCGATGGGTAGGATGTTTCGTTAGAACACCAGTCATTTAAAGAAATAGTTAAATGTTTTTTTTCTGTAATTATGTCTAATTATATTTTGACTAAGCTTTCAGGGTTCATGTGGATTGTAAACTTTGTTTCCTCTCAAGATTTCTACTTATTATTGTTTAAGTAGGGTGTTTTTTTTTGTCATCCTGGTTATTGACAAATCTGTATGAGGCTGCCTTGCATTCATGTCTATTGTGTCTGTCAATTTAGTTGCATAATTCTTGTTACATGACATACTATACCTTACAGTAGACAGTGTATGTAACACCATGTTGATACCATGTCTTCAATATAAATGCTTAAATGTTTTCAAATGGACACTCTGGATGAAGTACCAGTTCAGATACTGTATATCAGGGGACCCCCTGTGGCTGCAGGTTTTCATTCCAACCAGATTCCTAATCAGTAACAACACCTGATAGCACTGATCTCATTTAATTAGCTGGTATTATTTATCTTTTATTCTACTGTACATTCAGAAAAGCACAGCAGCATGATTTTTACATTTATAAGAAACTTTCTGTTTCTGCTATTGATTTAAATGCTTAACTCTCTTTTTATTATATTTCACCCTTTTTCTGTGCAGTTTGCTCCCTTCATTGAATCTTAATAATGACAATTAAAAACAAGCAGAGCAGAAACCCAAGCAAACAACACTCAATCGTGAAAGGCTGTAACTACTTTAGTGTCAGCTCCACAAAGTAGTAAATGACGGATTAATTAAACAATTAAAACACCTAGAAAAGTAGAATGACAATCAAGATGAAAATACTGTTAAAAAAAATACATAGAACTGCTTAGTACATTTTAATATATATATTTTTTTAACAAACTTAGTTTTCTAATTTGTATATTGTTTCCAAAACAGGGAATCTGGGAAACAACAGTTCACTTAATTAGCCCAGGAGTCCAATTAAAAACAGAGGCTGGTTGGAACAAAAACCTGCAGCCACAGGGGTCCCCAGGACCGAGTGTGAGAACCTCTGCTGTATATACATTATAAACACACACAAGCACTGACACACTCAAACAATTTAAGTCAAAGTAAATTTTGTTCATAAAAATTATAGTTGTGTTTTATTCATGTAAAATACATATTCAGTGTGTTCATGTGTTCCCACCCTGTTATGTGATCCTTACTATCCATTTATGTTTTCATCCATGGGTAGACCAGGTTTCATATATGAATTTTTTTGAACAGTGTAGAACTTCAACATCTAATTCTACATCTTTAAGAAGTGATGTTTAAACTTCCAATAATTTCGAAGCAGAAAGATTACCCAGTATACTTCTAATGGTGATCTGAAAAATGTAAAACATTAATTAAATGGGAAGTGACTTTCCTCCCACAAACCAATGAAAGACCGCTTAGGTCTCCCTAAATTGTCCAGGTGTGAGTGTATGAGAATTGTGGGGGTCTGTCTGTGTGTACCCTCTGGTAAACTGGCACCCCATTGTGCCTCTTGTTGAGTCCTCTGTGCTCCCAGAATAAGGCTCCGGCTAACAGTGATGTTGACCAGCATAAGCGGCCACTGAAGCGTGACATAAAAAATATTTTAAATGTGAAACTATTTATGCAATTAAGAAATGTACTCATTAACATGTATTTTTAAATGTATTGAAATATACACTCACCTAAAGGATTATTAGGAACACCTGTTCAATTTCTCATTAATGCAATTATCTAATCAACCAATCACATGGCAGTTGCTTCAATGCATTTAAGGGTGTGGTCCTGGTCAAGACAATCTCCTGGGGCCTCATGTATAAACGGTGCGTACGCACAGAAATGTTGCGTAAGAACTTTTCCACATTCAAATCGCGATGTATAAAACCTACACTTGGCGTAAAGCCACGCACTTTTCCACGGTACCTCATGCCTTGTCGTAGGCAAGTTCTCCGCTCGGTTTTGCAAACTGGCGGCACCCAGCGTCAAAGCAATGGTACTGTTCTTGTGTGATTACTCATTATTTTCATGACACAGCTTTATAAATACACAGAAACTAACCGCATATTGTTTATTAGTGTAATGCATCTGATTGTAATTAACTCATAACAATATAATGGTCCAGGGAACAGCCATAGTATTCCAAATACCATAACTGCTTTAGCGTTGTTACTCTCACTTCTCCTTCTTCTTCTTCTTCTTCTTCTTCTTCTTTCAGCTCCTCCAGTTAGGAGTTGCCACAGCGGATCATCTCTTTCCATATTACTCTCACTGCACGACTCGGAGTATTTATATCACTGTATCTGAGTGTGAATCACAGCAGCAGCTGATCGGAAAGAGAATTATCGGTATACAGCTTTAAGGACACGCTGTCTCAGCCACTGCAAAACGTTTTAAAGCCTTTCCTGTACAGACCTCGCGGTTCAGAAACATTTTAATCCCAAGAACTTTAAATGCACTCAATCAATTGCTCCTTGTAGAACGGTTTGTACTTATAAGTACAATCACCACACTGTAAACTTGCACTACAGTTATAATATCTCACAACCTGGGCCACTTTATAAAGCGCGTATTTACATATGATGACGATATCATTTTTAAGGTGAAATGCAGCAAAATATGTTTGTTAAATTATATTATTAACGTTTTGAAGAATCGGTGCTAAGCTTACAGATGGCTTAACGTCTATTACAGAGCTGATTGTATGGCGATCGGTTACTTGGGGAAAGAAAAGCAAGGACTCTTGGGGTGGCCACGCCAATATATATTGAATATAATACAGAAAGAGAAAATAAGAACACAGCTAAAAACGCAGCGACAAATTTCGACAAAAGATAAATGCTTGTCATGAGCACGAGGCTCATGAAACACATGTTTAATAACGTGCTTTAACTCCTATCATCATGAAAATGACATCACGTATACATCTCAGTATTTTAGTTATTCAGAGAGCTGTAATATCACGAATGTAATGGACTCTGTGTCCAGTTGGAGGAAGAGAGCCAGTTTAAGAAGCAAGTAGTGATTCACACACATAGAGCACATACGAGCAGAAGATCAAATACAAAACAAAGCATTTAACGTGCTATTTTAATTACGATGTGATTTGAGAAACTGGTTAATTAAACAATTTTAAGATGAAGTTTATAATCTTCTACTAAATGACAAAATAAACTACGTGATTAAAGTGGAAATGTCGAGATTGAAGTTGACATTTCGTTCTTTTTCCCCACCGTGTGCCTTTTTTCTCTGTACCCTAATAAACTTTCATATGACACTCAGACAGTGGGCTTACAACTCTTCTTTTCACGGCAACTTTGATATGTGACTTCTTTTTATTTCCGCACTGTGCGATTTTGTGAATGTGAGCTTTCAAGTTTCTCCAACACGCTATGTCACTCGATCAACTTCATTTTGTTGATTATACCACGGTTTATTTGATCAAATAGTATGTTTTTCCTTTGCCTCCACTTGGTATTCGCTGAAATTCTTATATTTTCCCCGTGCTTTTCCCATTGTCTTTTCACAGAAGGCTGCGCTTAAGGGCGATTTATATTGATTTGCATATTCAAAGAGGCGTAATTCTGGGAGGATTTGGGGCGTTACATAATGCGCGTGCACGAGCGTTAGTTTTCACGCTGATCGGGACTTATGTAACGGAAGAACGTGGAATTTGGAGTACGCACAGATTCCTACATCTGGATTTTTCTGTGCGTAAACACATTTCGGCTTTTGTGCTTACGCCATGTTATAGTGCGAGTTCTACGCACGGCGTTATACATGAGGCCCCTGAACTCCAAACTGAATGTCAGAATGGGAAAGAAAGGTGATTTAAGCAATTTTGAGCGTGGCATGGTTGTTGGTGCCAGACGGGCCGGTCTGAGTATTTCACAATCTGCTCAGTTACTGGGATTTTCACGCACAACCATTTCTAGGGTTTACAAAGAATGGTGTGAAAAGGGAAAAACATCCAGTATGCGGCAGTCCTGTGGGCGAAAATGCCTTGTTGATGCTAGAGGTCAGAGGAGAATGGGCCGACTGATTCAAGCTGATAGAAGAGCAACTTTGACTGAAATAACCACTCGTTACAACCGAGGTATGCAGCAAAGCATATGAGAAGCCACAACACGCACAACCTTGAGGCGGATGGGCTACAACAGCAGAAGACCCCACCGGGTACCACTCATCTCCACTACAAATAGGAAAAACAGGCTACAATTTGCACAAGCTCACCAAAATTGGACAGTTGAAGACTGGAAAAATGTTGCCTGGTCTGATGAGTCTCAATTTCTGTTGAGACATTCAAATGGTAGAGTCAGAATTTGGCGTAAACAGAATGAGAACATGGATCCATCATGCCTTGTTACCACAGTGCAGGCTGGTGGTGGTGGTGTAATGGTGTGGGGATGTTTTCTTGGCACACTTTAGGCCTCTTAGTGCCAATTGGGCATCGTTTAAATGCCACGGGCTACCTGAGCATTGTTTCTGACCATGTCCATCCCTTCATGACCACCATGTACCCATCCTCTGATGGCTACTTCCAGCAGGATAATGCACCATGTCACAAAGCTCGAATCATTTCAAATTGGTTTCTTGAACATGACAATGAGTTCACTGTACTAAAATGGCCCCCACAGTCACCAGATCTCAACCCAATACAGCATCTTTGGGATGTGGTGGAACGGGAGCTTCGTGCCCTGGATGTGCATCCCACAAATCTCCATCAACTGCAAGGTGCTATCCTATCAATATGGGCCAACATTTCTAAAGAATGCTTTCAGCACCTTGTTGATCAATGCCACATAGAATTAAGGCAGTTCTGAAGGCGAAAGGGGGTCAAACACCGTATTAATATGGTGTTCCTAATAATCCTTTAGGTGCGTGTAAATATATGTTGTGATATCAATATAAGAAAGCTTGTCTCTCCTTTTTATTGTTTTATAATACCATAAATCTTTCATCTTTCAAGACTACAGACATAACTGAACACCGTAGATCAGTTGCATTGAAAGGCCTTCCACATTACCTGAGAGCACACACCACTATTGAAGACTTGTTTGGTAAGTTTTTTTTTTTTTTTCCCCAATCATCATAAAACTAACAACTGTTGTTCACAGTGGTGTATTACAACATTTGTTTTTATATGTTTTTAAGGTAACTAAGTCAAAGGAATTGGACACACAAGGTGTGAAAATCATGATGATTGAAATGGTAAGAGATGAAAAAGATTCCGGGACACTAGACAGCATGGCAGTTGTGATTGAGGACACTGTTGTGGTTGAAGGACTGACAGATTATCCCACTGCTTTTTGTGTACTGTTTGGGTTGATTTATGCCTTAAATATGGAGTATCCCAAAGAATGGAAGTACACATCTGAGACCATTCAGAAGGTCTTTCTTAATCTTGGAGAGCAATGTTTGGCTCACACCCTGTCTTTAAAAAATCAGTTGTTGCAAGTTCTAAAGCTTTAACCTGGTGTATCAATTATGTTGATATTCATTTTGCAATGTTAGTAATTATATATAAGTAGAATCTGTTGATTTAGGGTAAATGATGTGCAAACCTTCATTAGTTTTGTCTTTTTTGCAGTTTGTAAATATTTAATGTTTTCGAATATCTTTATTTAATTTGAGATGTTTAAAATCTTTGACGTTTTATTTGTTTAGATCTTGAAAGAATGGAGTAGGGCGGCACGGTGGCGCAGTGGTAGTGCTGCTGCCTCGCAGTTAGGAGACCCGGTTCGCTTCCCCGGTCCTCCCTGCGTGGAGTTTGCATGTTCTCCCCGTGTCTGCGTGGGTTTCCTCCGCTCGGTTTCCTCCCACAGTCCAAAGACATGCAGGTTAGGTGGATTGGTGATTCTAAATTGGCCCTAGTGTGTGCTTGGTGTGTGGGTGTGTTTGTGTGTGTCCTGTGGTGGGTTGGCACCCTGCCCAGGATTGGTTCCTGCCTTGTGCCCGGTGTTGGCTGGGATTGGCTCCAGCAGACCCCCGTGACCCTGTATTCGGATTCAGCGGGTTAGAAAATGGATGGATGGAAGAATGGAGTAAAACATCTCTTCTCAGGAACAAAAATATTGTCTTAGTGTCTGTTATATGGAAAATGTCTTGTTTTATTGTGTTTAAATGTTTTAACAAGAAAAGAAAAATGCTTATTAGGTGCCTCTCTTAAACAGATGATTTGATTTGCTCTTGTTCAATACTAGTGGTTTACTTAACAATAATGTTTTTCACAAATTTTAACATATGTTTTTCATTGGTGTCTGTTGAGAGACAATAATAAACAGTTTTGCTAAATAATTTATTTAATGAGCTTTTTTTTTTTTTAGTTAATCCATCCAAGTAATATATTTTTGTATCACATATCAATTTAAAAAAATAAAGTAACAAATTACATCACTTTTTTTTTAAAGTTGGGTTCTCTAACTTGGTTTTTTTAAGCCCTAACACAAGTTGGGTCAATTATTATTTTTTTTTATTTAAAGAGAACAAATATGCTAAAAAGTTGTGCAAACTTAAAAAGAGTGATGAAATTAGTTGCTTGATAATTTTAAGTTAGGGGAGTCGAGCATTTTTTACAGTGTAGTGACCCCTTCTGGCCATTTTCATTAACGTTACACAAACTCATGATCCACTTCAATGCCGCCTGTTATAACTCTTATTGC
>NC_053164.1:65026222-65071010 GCF_016835505.1 Polypterus senegalus | reverse complement strand
ACAAATCATACATAACATTGCAGTGAGGCAAAGCTTCATTTTCACATGTTCATAAATCAAAACTGCTGACCTTTAAAGAGATATGAAAAATTAATGAAAGTACAGAGATGAGCAGAAAACATAATCCCCAGAAGAGAAACAAGAGATTTACTAAAGACAGCACTCCATATGGGCCACAAGGCCAAATTGACAGAAATCAAGATGAAAACTAACAATGATTAGAATGTGAAGAAATAAAATACCAATTAAGGTTTTTGGATAGCTATTAAATGAAGATTTATTTTTGCCTTTAATCAATTGTAAATTTTGGAGGTAATTCTTGTAAACAAATATGTCTTCTTCATTAAGAATATTGAACTCACCATCTATTATTGCTCCCCTGCTGCCCTGCAATGTACTTGAAAGAGAATACACACCCATGAAAATTTTTCTGCCTCTGTTCTGCCTCATTTCAGAGAAAACATTATAAATGAACATGAATGATGGTTAAAACAATATCAATAATATGAGAAACTACTATTATAAGAAAAGTAATGAGAGTAAGAAACTGTAGTCAGCTCACTACTGTAGGATACAGAAAGGCAAAGGCCCATCTAGGATTGCCTGTAGTGAAAGCACAAAAAATTAGATAGATAGATACTTTATTAATCCCAAGGGGAAATTCACATAATACAGCAGCAGTATACTGATACAAAAAACAATATTAAATTAAAGAGTAATAAAAATGCATGTAAAAACAGACAATAACTTTGAATAATGTTAGCATTTACTCCCCCGGGTGGAATTGAAGAGTCGCATAGTGTGGGGGAGGAACGATCTCCTCAGTCTGTCAGTGGAGCAAGACAGTGACAAAAGTCTGTCACTGAAGCTACTCCTCTGCCTGGAGATGACACTGTTGGATGCAGTGGATTCTTCATGATTGACAGTAGTTTGCTTAGTGCCCGCCGCTCTGCTACAGATGTTAAACTGTCCTGGTTTATTCCTACAATAGAGCCTGCCTTCTTAACAAGTTTGTCCAGGCGTGAGACATCCTTCTTCTTTATGCTGCCTCCCCAGCACACCACCGCATAGAAGAGGGCACTCGCCACAACCGTCTGGTAGAACATCTGCAGCATCTTATTGCAGATGTTGAAGGATGCCAACCTTCTAAGAAAGTATAGTCGGCTCTGACCTTTCTTACACAGAGCATCAGTATTGGCAGTCCAGTCCAATTTGTCATCCAGCTGCACTCCCAGGTATTTATAGGTCTGCACCCTCTGCACACAGTCACCTCTGATGATCACGGGTCCATGAGGGGCCTGGGCCTCCTAAAATCCACCACCAGTTCCTTGGTCTTGCTGGTGTTCAGGTGTAAGTGGTTTGAGTCGCACCATTTAACAAAGTCTTTGATTAGCTTCCTGTACTCCTCCTCCTGCCCACTCCTGATGCAGCCCACAATAGCAGTGTCATCAGCGAACTTTTGCATGTGGCAGGACTCGAATCATATTGGAAGTCTGATGTATATAGGCTGAACAGGACCGAGAAAGTACAGTCCCCTGCGGCGCTCCTGTGTTGCTGACCACAATGTCAGACCTGCAGTTCCCAAGACGCACATACTGAGGTCTGTCTGTAAGATAGTCCACAATCCATGCCACCAGGTGTGAATCTACTCCCATCTCAGTCAGCTTGTCCCTAAGGAGCAGAGGTTGGATGGTGTTGAAGGCTAGAGAAGTCCAAAACATAATTCTTACAGCACCACTGCCTCTGTCCAGGTGGGAGAGGGATTGGTGTACCATATAGATAATGGCATCCTCCGCTCCCACCTTCTCCTGGTATGCAAACTGCAGAGGGTCGAGGGGTTGGCGGACCTGTGGCCTCAGGTGGTGAAGCAGCAGCCGCTCCATGGTCTTCATCACATGTGACGTCAGAGCAACAGGCGGAAGTCATTCAGCTCACTAGGACGTGATACCTTTGGGACTGGGTTGATACAAGATGTTTTCCAAAGCCTCGGGACTCTCCCCTGTTCAAGGCTCAGGTTGAAGATGCTCTGTAGAGGACTCCCCAGTTCCAACGGCACAGGCCTTCAGCAGTCGTGGCGATACACCATCTGGACCCGCTGCTTTGCTGGCACAAAGTCTCCTCAGCTCTCTGCTCACCTGTGCTGCTGTAATTGTGGGTGGGGATGTCTCACCTATGCTGGTATCAGCAGAAGGATGGTTGGAGGATGCAGTACTCCGAGGTGAGAGTGGGTTAGGTGGTCAAACCTGTTAAAGAAGTTGTTAATTTGGTTTGCTCTCTCCACTTCTCTCTCGATGGTGGCAACCTGCTTCGAGTTGCAGCCAGTGATGATCTTCATCCCATCCCACACTTCCTTCATGCTGTTATTCTGCAAGTTCTGCTCCAGTTTTCTCCTGTACTGCTCCCTCGCCGGCTTGAGCTGGACTCGGAGTTCCTTCTGCACGCT
This sequence comes from Polypterus senegalus, assembly GCF_016835505.1. Classification (NCBI taxonomy): domain Eukaryota; kingdom Metazoa; phylum Chordata; class Cladistia; order Polypteriformes; family Polypteridae; genus Polypterus; species Polypterus senegalus. Next base: position 65,068,567 of record NC_053164.1, on the reverse strand, counting down.
TGAGCTCATGCTGATCACCAACTTTAAAAGCCCTTTTCTTCTGGTTCAAAAGGCCCTTGATGTCACTTGTAATCCATGGCTTGTTGTTAGCATAGCAGCATACTGTTCTTACTGGAACTACAATGTCCATACAGAAGTTGATGTAATCAGTTGTGCAGTCAACAGCCTCTTCAATGTTCTCACTATGTGACCCCAGCAGTATATCCCAGTCAGTAGTTCCAAAGCAGTCTCTCAGAGCCTGCTCTGCCTCAGGGACCACTTCCTGAATGGCGTGTGGTTGTAGGTAGCGCCTCACTCTTGGTTTGTAGTGAGGCTGAAGCAGAACCAGGTTATGATTTGCTTTCCCAAGTGTAGGCAGCGGGGTGGCACTGTGTGTGTCTTTAACGTTTGCATACAGTAGGTCGATAGTCCTATTTCCCCGGGTGTTACAGTCCACATACTGGGAGAAGGCAGGTAATGTTTTATCCAGCGTTACATGGTTAAAGTCTCCAGCAATTAGCACAAGCGCCTCAGGGTACTGCGTTTGTAACTTCGCAACTGCGGAATAGATGACGTCACTCGATATCTCCGCATTCGCTTGAGGGGGGATGTAAACAATAACAACAATCACGTGTCCAAACTCTCTCGACAAGTAATAAGGACGCAGACTTATGGCCAACAGTTCGATGTCCCTGCAGCAATTGGAGATTTTAACGTTTACATGTCCTGAGTTGCACCACTTTGTATTGACATAGAGAGCAAGTCCTCCTCCTTTTCACTTCCCACAGGTACTTGCGTCTCTGTCCGCTTCTAACTGTGCTAAACCCGGTAGCTCCACGTTAGCATCTGGGATGGTAGTTGTTAGCCACGTTTCACTAAAACACAGCAAGCTGCATTCTCTGTAGGTTCTGACATTTTTCACCAGCACAGCCAGTTCGTCGATCTTATTTGGTAGTGAGTTCACATTTCCCAGGATCACAGAAGGCACCGACGGTTTATAACTCAATTTTCTCGCAAGCTGCTTGGCTTTTATTTATCTTTTATCTTTGCACCGCTCGGCTGCCCCAATGTCGTCTTCTTACCTCGTCAGGTAAATAGGGAACCACACCGGCGTGGGCATTTCTTCTCAGTGCTTTAAGTTGACTACTTGAATAGGCGAGTCTCGGAGTGTAAAAATCCATGTCAAGTAGTAAAAACAGTAAAAAGTGTTCAGGGAGCGATTCCACATAAAAGAAAGTGGTAGAAGTGATCAATGAAATAGAGAAAAAAGGTAAAAAGATAAAGTCATACATGGAGCTGCTGGAAAGGCTGCCACTCATGCGGCGCTGGAAAATTACCCCTCATTGCCGGAAAATACAGTAAGAAGGAGGAGATTCAATGCCCAGAGTCTCTATGCACTAATAAAGACGAAGAAGAACGGGCATTTCACTAGGTAGTCTTGTTTACCTGCCAAATTCCAAAGGCATGCAGGGTAACTTAACTGGCTTAGTGAAAGTGACCATGGGTCAATATGTGGTCTCAGTTTTGTACCCAAAGCTGCTTAAATAGGCTTTGAGCCTCTGTGACTCTGAAGTGAATAAGCAGGTACAGAAAGTAAATGGAACTCATTTGTGTCCTTCATTTATTGTGGCTGATTAATCCTGGGTGCCATTTTATAGTTTTGCTAAAAATACAAATAATCTTATAAATTGTTCTGAACTGTCCAGTCATTGAAATAAGAAGAATGACATTCCCAATATTAAATTTCACTCCTGCAGCCTTGAACTGCAAAAATGGATATTAAAATAAACAGATGATTAATTATATGAGTGTTTGGTTGATATTCTGTAAAAGTATCTCACATTTATCATCAGTTTTACAGAATTCTTCATTGTGATGGACAGCTGGGGCTCTTTTTCAGCTGGGAGGCCATCATAAAGAAAGGACGGGGGTACAGATGTGCTATCCCCTAAATGGTACCCCCCCTGGGTTCAATGGGATTTGGAGTTTGGGTTCTGTGGAGCCACCAGGGGGAGTTGCTTTGGGCTTCCACTACACCTAGGAGTACTTCCAGATAACAGAGATGGGCCACCTGAAGTGCTCCCAGGTGCAGCATAAAAGGGACCACCTCAATTCACTCGAAGAGCCAGAGGTAGAGGACAAAGCTTACTGAAGGAGGAGTGGAGGCAAGAGACAGATAGAGAGAGAGAGAAAGAAGAAGAGAAAGTGCTGTACTGTGCTGTGCTTATTGGTGCCATTTGTACTTGTCTGTGTACTGGGGAACAAAATAAAGGGTTCCACAGTGGAAAATAAACTGTGTGTGTTTCTGGACTTGTGCCTGGTGTCTGTTTGTGTTGGGGTTGGGCAGCTGGTGCACCCCATGGTGGCCACATCATGAAATTGTGATTCAGCACTTGTTTCCATCTGTATCTTTCCTTACGTTTTGTAACCTGCTTAAATTGTGGAAACTTATATATTTTTCAGGCCACAGCCAGTCAAAGAAATCAACAAGGCAGTATACCGGCAATTTTATCATGGAGGTTATTAAATGTTATGTATGTTTTTATGTTGTGCTTCAATGGACCTTCTACAATTATGTAGGAGAAAACTGTTTAGAACTTAGTCAAATAAATCCGACAGATTCTAGAAAAATGTTGTTGTGTTGAAAACTAGCGGAAAAAAGTTACAAAATGTTTTTCTATACATACCATTTACAGTAGAACTTCATTTAAAAATACAATTCAGTAATGTTGATGTTAAAATATAACAGACATTTAACACAGACACTTCAGACCAAATTATTCCCACTGCATATAGTGGATAATTTTCAATGTTTTAAATAACATCTGTAAATTGTTCTGGTAGGAAGAACATGGAAATATAAAATACTACATATTCCGCAGATCAGTCACAATTTATTGAATAATTACAACAGACTTACATGTTAGCACAAGCTGGACCAATACAATTGTTTTCATTTTAAGAATCTGTAGAAAAAAAGACAACAAAGATAGCATTTGTCATTGAGCCGTACTTTCTGCCTTGTGACATTATAAATAATTATATATGTACAGTATGTATTATAATATATATATATATATATATATATATACACACAGTGGTGTGAAAAACTATTTGCCCCTTCCTGATTTCTTATTCTTTTGCATGTTTGTCACACAAAATGTTTCTGATCATCAAACACATTTAACCATTAGTCAAATATAACACAAGTAAACACAAAATGCAGTTTTAAATGATGGTTTTATTATTTAGGGAGAAAAAATCCAAACCTACATGGCCCTGTGTGAAAAAGTAATTGCCCCCTGAACCTAATAACTGGTTGGGCCACCCTTAGCAGCAATAACTGCAATCAAGCATTTGTGATAACTTGCAATGAGTCTTTTACAGCGCTCTGGAGGAATTTTGGCCCACTCATCTTTGCAGAATTGTTGTAATTCAGCTTTATTTGAGGGTCTTCTAGCATGAACCGCCTTTTTAAGGTCATGCCATAGCATCTCAATTGGATTCAGGTCAGGACTTTGACTAGGCCGCTCCAAAGTCTTCATTTTGTTTTTCTTCAGCCATTCAGAGGTGGATTTGCTGGTGTGTTTTGGGTCATTGTCCTGTTGCAGCACCAAGATTGCTTCAGCTTGAGTTGACAAACAGATGGCCGGACATTCTCCTTCAGGATTTTTTGGTAGACAGTAGAATTCATGGTTCCATCTATCACAGCAAGCCTTCCAGGTCCTGAAGCAGCAAAACAACCCCAGACCATCACACTACCACCACCATATTTTACTGTTGGTATGATGTTCTTTTTCTGAAATGCTGTGTTCCTTTTACGCCAGATGTAACGGGACATTTGCCTTCCAAAAGTTCAACTTTTGTCTCATCAGTCCACAAGGTATTTTCCCCAAAGTCTTGGCAATAATTGAGATGTTTCTTAGCAAAATTGAGACGAGCTCTAATGTTCTTTTGCTTAACAGTGGTTTGCTTCTTGGAAATCTGCCATGCAGCCCGTTTTGCCCAGTCTCTTTCTTATGGTGGAGTCGTGAACACTGACCTTAATTGAGGCAAGTGAGGCCTGCAGTTCTTTAGACGTTGTCCTGGGGTCTTTTGTGACCTCTCGGATGAGTCGTCTCTGCGCTCTTGGGGTAATTTTGGTCGGCCGGCCACTCCTGGGAAGGTTTACCACTGTTCCATGTTTTTGCCATTTGTGGATAATGGCTCTCACTGTGGTTCGCTGGAGTCCCAAAGCTTTAGAAATGGCTTTATAACCTTTACCAGACTGATAGATCTCAATTACTTCTGTTCTCATTTGTTCCTGAATTTCTTTGGATCTTGGCATGATGTCTAGCTTTTGAGGTGCTTTTGGTCTACTTCTCTGTGTCAGGCAGCTCCTATTAAAGTGATTTCTTGATTGAAACAGGTGTGGCAGTAATCAGGCCTGGGGTGGCTACGGAAATTGAACTCAGGTGTGATACACCACAGTTAGGTTATTTTTTAACAAGGGTGCAATTACTTTTTCACACAGGGCCATGTAGGTTTGGATTTTTTTTTCTCCCTAAATAAAAAAAAAAACATCATTTAAAAACTGCATTTTGTGTTTACTTGTGTTATATTTGACTAATGGTTAAATGTGTTTTGTGTGACAAACATGCAAAAGAATAAGAAATCAGGAAGGGGGCAAATAGTTTTTCACACCACTGTATATATATATATATATATTATTATTAATAATAATAATAACTGCTCACAAAAAATAAAGGAACACTTTGAAAACACTTCAGATCTTAATGGGAGAAAAGTCATGCTGGATATCTATACTGTTATGGACTGGGTAATGTGTTAGGAATGAAATGATGCCACATCGTTTAATGGAAATGAAAATTATCAACCTACAGAGGGCTGAATTCAAAGACACCCTGAAAATCAAAGTGAAAAAATTATGCGTCAGGCTCGTCTATTTTGCCAAACTTTTATTCAGCAACTCAAAATGGCATTCAGTAGTTTATATGTCCCCCATGTGCTTGTATGCATGCCTGACAACATTGGGGCATGCTCTTAATGAGATGACGGATAGTGTCCTCGGGATCTCCTCCCAGATCTGGCCCAGGGCATCACTGAGCTCCTGGGCAGTCTGAGGTGCAACATAATGTCCCAGAGGTGTTCTATTGAATTTAGGTCAGGCGAGCGTGGGGGCCAGTCAATGGTATCAAATCCTTCATCCTCTAGGAACTGCCTGCATACTCTCATCACATGAGGCTGGGCATTGTTGTGCACCAAGAGGAACCCAGGACCCACTGCACTAGCATAGGGTCTGACAATGCGTCTAAGGATTTTATCCCAATACCTAATGATAGTCAAGGTGCCATTGTCTAGGTTGTAGAGGTCTGTGCATCCTTCCATGGATATGCCTCCCCAGGACATCACTGACCCACCACCAAACTAGTCATGCTGAACGATGTTACAGGTAGTATAATGTTCTCCACGGCTCCTCCAGACCCTTTCATGTATGTCACATGTGCTCAGCGTGAACCTGCCAATTCTGGTATTCCATGGCAAATGACAATTGAGCTCCACGGTGCCGGGCAGTGAGCACAGGGCCTACTATAGGATGTTAGGCCCTCAGGCCACCCTCATGAAGTTTGTTTCTGATTGTTTGGTCAGAGACATTCACACCATTAGCCTGCTTGAGGTCATTTTGTAGGGCTCTGAAAGTGCTCATCCTCTTCCTACTTGCCCAAAGGAGCACATACCAGTCCTGCTGATGGGTTAAGGACTTTCTACAGCCCTGTCCAGCTCTCCTAGAGTAACTGCCTGTCTCCTGGAATCTCCTCCATGCCCTTGAGACTGTGCTGGGAGACACGTCAAACCTTCTGGCAATGGCATGTATTGATGTGCCATGCAGCCTCTGTAGGGTCCATTAGTGACACTGGTATTTGACTATAGCCAAATGCAAAACTAGTGAAAAACCAGTCAGAAATGTCAGTGCCTCTACCTGTTAAACCATTCCTATTTTAGGGGTCGTCTCATTGTCGAGAATTTAATTTAATTAAATTTTATTTAATGTAATTTAATTAACACTAAAGCAGATGAAACAAATTATCAACCCCCTCTGCTACTTAACTGACCAGATCAATAGCCCAGAAGTTTCATTGATTTGATATATATATATATATATATATATATATATATATATATATATATATATATATATATATATATATATATATATATATATATATATATATATATATATATATATATTGTGACGGACAGCCGGGTCCCATGCCCGGCCGGACGCCTCTGATGCATACGTCCCGGGGGAGCCATCATGGACTTTGCAATACCTCCCCCGGGGCGCTTGGGGGCAGTCTCCCTGGCACTGGATTCCTCCTCAATCTCCCCCGTGGCTCCATGGGACATGGAGTCCACCACAGCAGCCCGGTTGGGAGATGGGGTGGCCGCTAGGGGGTGCTGCAGAGTTCCAGCCACCACACTGGACGGTTTATCAGCCCCACCCGGAGGTGCAATTAAGACCAGCTGGTCAGGCACCTGGATCACTTCCGGGTGGGGCATAAAAGGGCCTGCCTCCCAGCAATCGAGGCCAGAATCGGGAGGAAGAGGACGAGGTTGCCTGGGAGGAGTGGTGGAGCAGGAAAGTTTGGTTTTGTGTTGGTTTGGTGCTTGGTTTGGTGCTTGGGACTGTGTTTGGGCTGTGTGGCACGGGGAAGACGTGTCACACGGCTGAAGAAAAAAGAAATAAAAACCTTTGAGTGTGAACACGTGCCTCTGCCTATTCTATGCCGGGTCGGGCGCTATAAAGCGCTTGTTTACACTGGCGTAGTCGGCAGGATCCCGGCCCGTCCATTTGGGTCGGAACCTGCGGTTTTTTACTCTTGCTGACCCGGCATAGCGAAGCGCAACAGCGCGGGGCACGGTTCTCGGCTCAGCGGCGTTGGAGAGCGCGCCCGACGCAGCTACAGGCAAGCAATCGGGCAGGACTGCACAGCACAGCGCACTGAAGCGCGCACACGCGGCAGGAGCCGCAAGCCAGCACACGCAGTACAGCGCGAAGCGCGCACACGCGGCAGGGGCCGCAAGCAGGCACGCGCAAGCCAGCGGGGACTATCCAACCGAAGCCGCCGAGGAGCTGCTGCAGGCGCCTTTTGTCATGGGGAAGAAAAAAGCCGGGCGGACACAGAGGCCAACTGGCAGACGCCGCCACGCTAGTTCGCCGCACGGGTTGCAACCGGAGGTAGGTGACGAGTTGCGGGTATGTTTTTCCGCCTGCGGGTCATCCTACCTCCTGGACGCCGAGGGCGAAGCACCCGGTGCGGGCAGGGGGACGAGTGTCCATGGCGTGACGACGGAGCCAGCTCGGGGGTGAGCGAGGCGGAGCTGTGTCTTTCCCTCGCTTGAGCCAGCGGCTGGCGGAGGAGAGCCCGGACGAGCTTCCCAGCGCGGCGCCCCTGCAAGTGGGGCAGGAGCGGCTCCGCGAAACAGGTAAACGGGGGGGGGACGTGTGTCAATCACCCGCCGAGGAGGATCGGCAGGCGGGGATGACGGACGCCCTTCCCTCTCCTCCAGACTACCCGAAGGGCCCTGTGGGGGATCCACAGGGTCTTCTTGGCACGCGTCGGCGGAGGGCGACACGGAGAGCCCAAATCCACCGCCGCCGCCACTATTAATGTTTCTTGGGCTGTAGGGGAGGTGAAGTCCGTTGTCCTCGCCCTACAGTCCCTTTTACAAGTTTTTCAGGTCCTGTCGGAGGCGAAGGAGGGGCTGGAGAAGAAGCTCGGTATCCCGTGCGGGACCCTGGCTGAATGGCTTCGTGACGGCGGGTGGCCAGCCTCCCACCGGCAGGACAGAGCGGTGCAGGTAAGTGAAGCCGGCACCGCAGAGAAAAGGGGGCGGGACGCGACGGCAGCAGTGTTGCTTAGTACTGCCTGTCAGGCGGACCCGCCCACCACACGAGAGGCTGCTGTGATGACTGACAGCAAGGCGGACGAGCGTGCGGGGAGGCAGCAGGTGGAAACCCGGCTGCCAAACAACCCCGCCCCGACCGCTAGCGCCAGTCTTGCGGCAGTCCAAAGGGACGAGGCGGTGCGGGTCCCTCCTTTCTCATAGGGGACTCAGACCGCCAGTGCGACCCAAAGGAAAAGGGGGAACCGGAAGAGGAAACCGGAAACCCCGTACATAGAGCAGTGTATGCCTGACGGCTTGAAGCCGAAGGAGGGCTGCACTGCAGGGGCGGAAACGTCACAAGCCCTCCTCGGAGGGGCGAAGGGGCAGATGTTCCCTGCCTGCTTCCGCATGCAGAGGGGCCGTACTGGAGGGAGTCGGCGGTGTTATGACTGTGGCCGCGGTGGCCATGTCTGGCGGGCTTGTCCCGAGGGACATCGGGGCAACGCCCCCAGACCTGTTTATTCTGTTTTACAGGCAGCAGCGGAACCAGGAATGCCGACTCCCCATCCTGAGAAGACCGGCCCTCGCGGGCAGGCCGATGAGCCCCACAAGCCTCATCTGAGGGAGGGGCCATGTGACGGACAGCCGGGTCCCATGCCCGCCGGGACGCCTCTGATGCATACGTCCCGGGGGAGCCATCATGGACTTTGCAATACCTCCCCCGGGGCGCTTGGGGGCAGTCTCCCTGGCACTGGATTCCTCCTCAATCTCCCCCGTGGCTCCATGGGACATGGAGTCCACCACAGCAGCCCGGTTGGGAGATGGGGTGGCCGCTAGGGGGTGCTGCAGAGTTCCAGCCACCACACTGGACGGTTTATCAGCCCCACCCGGAGGTGCAATTAAGACCAGCTGGTCAGGCACCTGGATCACTTCCGGTGGGGCATAAAAGGCCTGCCTCCCAGCAATCGAGGCCAGAATCGGGAGGAAGAGGACGAGGTTGCCTGGGAGGAGTGGTGGAGCAGGAAAGTTTGGTTTTGTGTTGGTTTGGTGCTTGGTTTGGTGCTTGGGACTGTGTTTGGGCTGTGTGGCACGGGAAGACGTGTCACACGGCTGAAGAAAAAAAGAAATAAAACCTTTGAGTGTGAACACGTGCCTCTGCCTATTCTATGCCGGTCGGGCTATAAAGCGCTTGTTTACAATATATATACTCACCTAAAGGATTATTAGGAACACCATACTAATACGGTGTTTGACCCCCTTTCGCCTTCAGAACTGCCTTAATTCTACGTGGCATTGATTCAACAAGGTGCTGAAAGCATTCTTTAGAAATGTTGGCCCATATTGATAGGATAGCATCTTGCAGTTGATGGAGATTTGTGGGATGCACATCCAGGGCATGAAGCTCCCATTCCACCACATCCCAAAGATGCTCTTTTGGGTTGAGATCTGGTGACTGTGGGGCCATTTTAGTACAGTGAACTCATTGTCATGTTCAAGAAACCAATTTGAAATGATTCAAGCTTTGTGACATGGTGCATTATCCTGCTGGAAGTAGCCATCAGAGGATGGGTACATGGTGGTCATGAAGGGACGGACATGGTCAGAAACAATGCTCAGGTAGCCTGTGGCATTTAAACGATGCCCAATTGGCACTAAGGGGCCTAAATTGTACCAAGAAAACATCCCCCACACCATTACACCACCACCACCAGCCTGCACAGTGGTAACAAGGCATGATGGATCCATGTTCTCATTCTATTTACGCCAAATTCTGACTCTACCATTTGAATGTCTCAACAGAAATCGAGACTCATCAGACCAGGCAACATTTTTCCAGTCTTCAACTGTCCAATTTTGGTGAGCTCGTGCAAATTGTAGCCTCTTTTCCTATTCGTAGTGGAGATGACTGGTACCCGTGGGGTCTTCTGCTGTTGTAGCCCTTCCGCCTCAAGGTTGTGCGTGTTGTGGCTTCACAAATGGTTTGCTGCATACCTCGGTTGTAACGAGTGGTTATTTCAGTCAAAGTTGCTCTTCTATCAGCTTGAATCAGTCGGCCCATTCTCCTCTGACCTCTAGCATCAACAAGGCATTTTCGCCCACAGGACTGCCCGCATACTGGATCTTTTTCCCTTTTCACACCATTCTTTGTAAACCCTAGAAATGGTTCTGCGTGAAAATCCCAGTAACTGAGCAGATTGTGAAATACTCAGACCGGCCCGTCTGGCACCAACAACCATGCCACGCTCAAAATTGCTTAAATCACCTTTCTTTCCCATTCTGACATTCAGTTTGGAGTTCAGAAGATTGTCTTGACCAGGACCACACCCCTAAATGCATTGAAGCAACTGCCATGTGATTGGTTGATTAGATAATTGCATTAATGAGAAATTGAACAGGTGTTACTAATAATCCTTTAGGTGAGTGTATATATATATATATATATATAAAATTCATTATGGGAAGAATCTTGTGCATGCATGCTGTCTTATCTTTGTACGTTTTTTGAACTATAGCTATAACTGGTACTGGCGATGTTTTTTCTTGACTAGGAATTTCTTCCAGTTACAATTCATATAGCCAATAGAGTTTTAATTGTTTATAAAAAAATAACCTACCTTTTGATATCTATCTCTAAGTGCAAGCAAAAGAGCTCAATGCTCAGGAGTTTTTGAATAAAATAACATACTATATTAACGTGCTGCTTTGCTTTTAAAATTTTATAGGGCAGTCACAAAATATGTAATGTCTTCTCAGGTTAAAACTGCTTTAAATCCACAGTTTAATCCCTAATCATTGCAATGAAGTGAATATTGGAGGCCTGTTTTTCAGCCAAAACACTTATGCAGCACAAAAGGAAGTTTTTTTTTTCCCAAAACATTTCTTCCTCAGAAAACATTATGCATGATAAGGATCATATACATACAATATGATACACTGTGTGTCTTTGTGTGCTTTCAAATTACCTCACAGTATTCAAATTGCACTTCCACATATGCCCTCACAGCACTCATTTACATGAATTTACATTATCTTATTTGGGAAAAAAGGCAAAACAGTTATTTAAAAACTGAACTGCAATGAATGCATTCTAATTTACAAGCATAATAAAGCATATACCTTTAAAATGTTACTTCACACTTTATATGTTTTTTATTTATTGCTGTAATAATGGAATGGGCTCATCCATGCATACTTTCTGACTCTGACGTCAGTAACACTAAATTTCATTAAATGGATTTCAGAATGTTATATTACTGTAATATTATACAGTGATGACAAATAATTAGAAAAAAATACTAAGAAATGAATATCTTGGCCTGCTGGACCATCAGGCAGCACATTCACCCATATATACAGTTCAAGTTGGTTTAAAATAGCAATTTTCAGTATGTCAAATTGCCCTACTTAGTGTAACTTACAGAAATTCACAAGATGACCCTCACATATGACAAACAAGTAAGGAAACATATTAAGTAATTTATAATTATATTTTGTTTCATAACTAATCTCAGCATTATTTGAGAAATAATTAAGATCTTGGATTCAGGTTTACTCGAATGGGGTTCATTTACTAACCTGTTGTTGAAAAGGAGTAATGTATGTGAAACTTTATGAAAATTTATTTTATGCACCCATAATTCATCAAATACTCCCAATACCACTTGCTACCTACCATCCTCATTTTGATAAACATTTGTGACAGCACAGATCAGGCTGTTTTATGAGGAATCTCTCCATGCATTTCTTTAGCTGGTCTGGTTATGTGTGTATGTATGCATTTTTCGGATGGAGAGATGAGTGTGCAGATTTTACTAAAGAACATTCCAGGATGTTTATCACCAGTGTATCTGGGGCTATCTGCTTGAACCATATTCATAATTTTTATAAAAAGTTAATTCACAGCATCATGAGAAAGACTGAACAGTCCAAATAATAAAATTCCAACATCATGATGAGCTCCTTGTTTAGTGGGTTTTTACTGACCTTTATATTATATATTTTCTTGTAACTCCACCCATCCAGTAATATATTTTCTACTTATTGGGAGCCTATTGTTTACTATTGAAGTTTTTTTTTCTTGTTAACAAAACATAGTATTTGCAAACCCATATTTGAATTGTTTATTATTATTATTATTATTATTATTATTATTATTATTATTATATATCTCCAATATTGATATAAATATTGAAAAAGTGAACTAAAAGCAGGTTATTTGGGAGCCTGTTTGCCTTTACACATAAAAGCTTCTGAAATAAACTGAAATAGCACTTCAAGGGACTTAAAATTTATTGTGTAATCAATATCTTCATTCAAAGGCTCTAAAATTGTGTTTTTAATTTTTTTAGTGAATTCAGGAAAAAATTATATTTTGCTTCTTTTTCCAACAGAGTGCAATACTGGGCAAAATTGCTTCTTGCTGGCCAGAAAAAGGCCTGCAGCATCTGGGATTCCCAAGCAAGTCTCCCAATTCAAGTGCTCAGCAACTCTGACAAACCCAAGCAGCCGAAAGACATATTGAAGGTGGTAAGATCCTAAATCAAGAGGTGTGCATTTTTCTGTGTCCGAAAACTGAGGCCACAGACAGACAGAGAAATAAATGAACTGTAAAAAATAATAAAAGGAATTTCAATTAAACAAAGACAGCATAAAATCTGCTCAACAAGCTTTAGCTGGACTCTGTAGAAATTAGTGCAGTAAGATAGGACCTGTTATCTACTATGTAAGGCTTCACTTGTGCAAGATGCTGAGAAATGAATTCATGCTTTTGTTCTTAGTTGGTTAGATTACTGTAATGCACTTGCAACAGGCCTATCGAGAAAAACCATCAATCAGTTGAAGTTAGTGCAAAATGCAGAAGCATGAATCTTAACTAGAAAACAAAAAATCTGATCACATCTCATCAATTTTAGCGTTGTTACATTGGTTACCCATGTCATTTGTAACTGACTTTAAAATACTACTAATGGTATATAAGGCTTTAAATAATCTTGCTCCATCCTATATTTTGGAGTGCCTGCCCTCCTACACTCCAAGTCATAACTTTACATCTTCTAATAGCAGTCTGATTATTATTTTTCAAGAGCTAAGAGCATCAGAAATATGGAATACTTTACCAATAGCAATATGCCAGGCTAATACTGTGGAACATTTAAAAAACTCCTAAAAACACATTTTTTAATTTGGCTCTTTTTGTAGCTGTATTTTAGTTGTGCTCCAAACAGACTGTACAGACATCCTTTTGTTGTTATGCACCAAAAATCTGGAGTGCTTCAATAGTGTATCAATAGAGACATATCAGGCTAATACTGGGAAACAAAAAAAAATCCTAAAAACTCACTTTTTTAATTTGCCCTTTTCATAGCTACATTTTAGTTGTATACCAAACAGACTATACATGCAGAGAATTATCGTATTCTTCAGCAATTTGCAATCTTTACTAATCTCGACTTTTTCCTGCTATGTCTTCTGGTTATTCGGTGGTGACCTGATCGAGGCACAGAGCAGCCACCAGTGACAGTGGAATGAATGCATTGAAAGGCATTGAATCCTCTGAGACGCAGCCTGGAAGCAATCAGGAATGATTCAAACACATTTATTTTAGGTAGAATGCCCATTGTTGCTGGAGTTTCCTTTTTCTAACCTCCCAGCTATCTAACCTTTTCATCGGACTCATCTTTAGAGGCTTACAATCCGATATACAGAAAGATACCACGTTTCTACTGATTATGTATCTAGGTTATGTAAGCTCATATTGGTTTATTTTTTATTACTTTTTATTATTATTCTTAAGTACTAGGTTGTTGTACCGTGTTAGCCATTATGAATGTAGAGAAAAGCCAAGCAAAATGACACCTTTTATTGGCTAACTAAAAAGATTACAATATGCAAGCTTTCGAGGCAACTCAGGCCCCTTCTTCAGGCAAGATGTAATACAGAAACTGAAGTTCCCTGAGTTTATATCCACACACTAGGACAAGAAACAACAATGGTAAATTTTGAATGAAAACTCTTAAATGTAAAAATTTATAGGTTCATTCAGGCTAAGATTAATTTAACAGGAGATAGAAGAACAATGTATGGTCAAGATCTTTAGATAAGATAACTGTCCAATAAAGTCCTTTGAAGTTTGTGAAGTTTTTCAAAACAATGCAGATCTGTAGTCAGGTTGTCTGTGTCAGTCTGAGAGATGCAAACAGTCTTCATATCTGGCTATAAAACTCTTGTCTCTGTTCAAGCCATGCTGTAATGTATTAAATTTTAACATGAGCTTAACTTCCCATTCTTTTCTCTCTTGCTGCGTTTTGAAGTTGCCCATAAGCACTGTGACTTTAAAGTCCCTCTCACAGTGTCCATGGCTGTTGAAGTGGGCTGCTACAGGAACATCTGTGTTGCCATGTTTAATGTGGAATCTGTGTAAATTCATTCTCTGGCGGAGTGTTTTTCCAGTTTCTCCCACATAGAGTGTAGTGTCAGGACATTTCATGCAGAGAATTAGGTAGACAACATTCGATGATCTGCAGGAAAATGATCCCTTTATGTGATGTTCAAGTCGGGAGTTTGGTATAATTAGACGGTCTGTATTGTAGATGTGGGCACACGTTTTACATCTTTTCTGTAGGCAGGGAGATGTGCCATTTTCTGTTGGTTCATTTAGGGAGCTTGGACAATTAGTTGCTGAAGGTTTGGTGGTTGTCTATATGCCAGGAGAGGAGGTTCAGGAAATACATTTTTAGTGTTTGGTCGTTGTTTAGTATTGGCTGAAGTTCCTTTATAGTTTTTGAAGTGTTTCAAGATGTGGGTTGTAGGTGACAACAAGGGGAATGCGGTTCTTGTTGTCTTTGTTTTATATTCCAGAAGGTTCTCTCTGGGTATGGCAGTAGCTCTTCGTATTTGAGTGTCTGTTGTTTTGGGGTATAACCTTGTTTGATGAATTCTTGTCTGAGCTCCTGCAGTTGTTGATCCCGGTCTGTCGGGTCTGAGCAAATACGATTGTACCGTATTGCTTGGCTAAAAATAATGGAGCGCCTTATATGTTTGGGGTGAAAGCTATCACTTCTTAGGTAGGTCCGTCTGTCTGTTGGTTTGTGAAAAACAGAAGTTACAAGGGTGTTGTTTTCAGTTGAACTGTGGTGTCAAGGAAGCTGACTTCTGTTTCTGAGTAATTCAGCTTCAGCTTTATGTTGGGGTGAAAAGAATTGTATTCATTATGAAAATGGAGGAGGTCCTTCTCACTGGCAGTCCATATTATGAAGATGTCATCTATGTAACGGAGATATAACATTGGTTTTAAGATGCACATTGACATGAAATCTTCCTCCAATTTTGCCATAAATAGGTTTGCATAGTGAGGTGCAAACCGACAGCCCATTGCAGTCCCCATTTGTTGCAAGTAGCAATCTTGTCCAAAAGAGAATAGATTATGTGTCAGAGTGAATTTTATCATTTCTATTACTGACTTTGTGGGTAAATCATGTTGTCCGAGGTACGTTTCACATGCCAGTATGCCATCATCATGGGGGATGTTTGTATACAGGGCCTCAACATCCATTGTGGCCAGTAAGGTTCCCTCAGGTAAGGGCCCAAAGCAGACAGTTTTTAAGAAGTCAGTGGTGTCCTGGATGTAGCTGGTTGTGTTTGGCTAGAGGTTTAAGAATGTGTTCCACCCAACCTGAAACCTTTTCTGTCAGGGAGCCAATTCCTGAGATGATGGGCCTTTCTGGGTTCCCTTCTTTGTGGATAAGAAACCACTTAATCCAAATTTTCTACAACATCAAGAAGAACACGCAAAGAGAGATCCAAGACCTCATCCTGCTCCTTGGAAATGACAGTCAGGAGATGGTAAAGGAACTCCATCGCTATTACAAAAGACTCCAGAAACTCCTTATTGTCAACAAAAGAAAAAGCTACATAGATTAAGAGAGAAAGCTGGACACTTAATAACAAAAAACAAAGAGCAACAGACCTGCATTGTTAATCTCTCCTCATACACACCAAATGAAGCAGAGATTTCAGTACTCACAAAGGGACTCTCATATTGTCCTGCAAAGCCCATTGACAACATCAGACTCTGCAGTGATATGGAAGAATTCTTCAGAAAACTCAGACTAAAAGAATTTTTCCACAACAAAGAGAACGGTAACACACAGGAACCAACAACAAGCAGTTACAACAACCCCACCAGTAAATCCACATGGACACCAGAAGCTGGCAGAAACCCCTCACTGGATAATTATATAGACTGCTTCCGACAGAGAGTAAAACAGGGATCTTAAACAGGAAGCAAAATCGGATAGAAAACATCACTGGGGAAGAGCGGAGAGCCATACATTCACTAAGAGATAATACAGAAATCATTATCAAACCAGCAGACAAAGGGGTGCTTTAGTCATCATGAACACATCAGACTATATACAGGAGGCACAAAGACAATTGTCGAATACTATGCATTATTATAAACTGCAAGAAGACCCAACAGATCTCTACAAAAAGGAACTAAAAAAGATAGTAAGTAGCTTTCCTCTTGACATCAGGGATCAGGTAAACAGTTTAATTCCTGAGAACCCCAAAATGGGTTACTTCTACATGCTTCCTAAAATCCACAAAGAAGGGAACCCAGGAAGGCCCATCATCTCAGGAATTGGCTCCCTGACAGAAAAGGTTTCAGGTTGGGTGGAACACATTCTTAAACCTCTCGCCCACAACACAACCAGCTACATCCAGGACACCACTGACTTCGTAAAAACTGTCTGCTTTACGCCCTTACCTGAGGGAACCTTACTGGCCACAATGGATGTTGAGGCCCTGTATACAAACATCCCCCATGATGATGGCATACTGGCATGTGAAACGTACCTCGGACAACATGATTTACCCACAAAGTCAGTAATAGAAATGATAAAATTCACTCTGACACATAATCTATTCTCTTTTGGACAAGATTGCTACTTGCAACAAATGGGGACTGCAATGGGCTGTCGGTTTGCACCTCACTATGCAAACCTATTTATGGCAAAATTGGAGGAAGATTTCATGTCAATGTGCATCTTAAAACCAATGTTATATCTCCGTTACATAGATGACATCTTCATAATCTGGACTGCCAGTGAGAAGGACCTCCTCCATTTTCATAATGAATATAATTCTTTTCACCCCAACATAAAGCTGAAGCTGAATTACTCAGAAACAGAAGTCAGCTTCCTTGACACCACAGTTCAACTGAAAACAACACCCTTGTAACTTCTGTTTTCACAAACCAACAGACAGACGGACCTACCTAAGAAGTGATAGCTTTCACCCCAAACATATAAGGCTCCATTATTTTTAGCCAAGCAATACGGTACAATCAGATTTGCTCAGACCCGACAGACCGGGATCAACAACTGCAGGAGCTCAGACAAGAATTCATCAAACAAGGTTATACCCCAAAACAACAGACACTCAAATACGAAGAGCTACTGCCATACCCAGAGAGAACCTTCTGGAATATAAAACAAAGACAACAAGAACCGCATTCCCCTTGTTGTCACCTACAACCCACATCTTGAAACACTTCAAAAACTATAAAGGAACTTCAGCCAATACTAAACAACGACCAAACACTAAAAAATGTATTTCCTGAACCTCCCCTCCTGGCATACAGACAACCACCAAACCTTCAGCAACTAATTGTCCAAGCTCCCTAAATGAACCAACAGAAAATGGCACATCTCCTGCCTACAGAAAAGATGTAAAACGTGTGCCCACATCTACAATACAGACCGTATAATTATACCAAACTCCGACTTGAACATCACATAAAGGGATCATTTTCCTGCAGATCATCGAATGTTGTCTACCTAATTCTCTGCATGAAATGTCCTGACACTACACTCTATGTGGGAGAAACTGGACAAACACTCCGCCAGAGAATGAATTTACACAGATTCCACATTAAACATGGCAACACAGATGTTCCTGTAGCAGCCCACTTCAACAGCCATGGACACTGTGAGAGGGACTTTAAAGTCACAGTGCTTATGGGCAACTTCAAAACGCAGCAAGAGAGAAAAGAATGGGAAGTTAAGCTCATGTTAAAATTTAATACATTACAGCATGGCTTGAACAGAGACAAGAGTTTTATAGCCAGATATGAAGACTGTTTGCATCTCTCAGACTGACACAGACAACCTGACTACAGATCTGCATTGTTTTGAAAAACTTCACAAACTTCAAAGGACTTTATTGGACAGTTATCTTATCTAAAGATCTTGACCATACATTGTTCTTCTATCTCCTGTTAAATTAATCTTAGCCTGAATGAACCTATACATTTTTACATTTAAGAGTTTTCATTTAGAGATTTACCAATGTTGTTTCTTGTCCTAGTGTGTGGATATAAACTCAGGAACTTCAGTTTCTGTATTACATCTTGCCTGAAGAAGGGGCCTGAGTTGCCCCGAAAGCTTGCATATTGTAATCTCTTTAGTTAGCCAATAAAAGGTGTCATTTTGCTTGGCTTTTCTCTTATTATTCTTAATTAATTTAGTTTGTTTTTCTTGTTTTGCAATTATTTCTTTGACATTTTGTAAAGCACATTGATCAATATTCTATGTCCAAAAATGTCGTTGCTGTATGTGATGTTAAAGGGATATGTTCTTGCATGTGGTTTTGCAGTGTTTCATAATGTACATTGATAATGTTCTGTTCATATGATTTTTACTTTTCTGTCCCTGGTACTGACACCTATAATGGTTCTCCCTGCTTCTAGGCTTTCACATCAGCTATTTTCTTAAATAGTAACTCATTACTGCTGCTAATGAAATGCCCTGATTTTAATTAACTTGCTTTTTCATTCTCAACCAATTTATTTGTTTCATTTTTCTTTAATCAGCAGCCAAAGGATAATGAGATACAAAGCAAGCCAACAGATGACCAGCCAGCTCAGGAGTCTCATATTCTGTTCCTAGAAAGAAACTATTTTCACAACAGCCTTTTATTACGAGAAGCGGACTCTTGCTGTTAATGAAGCACATCATTTAAAAAGCTGATGATGTTTTCTGGAACAAATGTTTTATTGCAACATTTATTTTATGATGCAACCTTTGGTGCATATGGGATCAGGATATATGGCCAATCTGTTGACTCTGTTTGCATCTCATTACTGCTTGGTAGCTAGAAACAATTTTAAGGTATGAATGTTAAAAAGCAGGTCAATTAAACTTAAACCAAAAACAGTCACTTCCATTAGTAGCAATAATGGATTATTATTTAAGATTTTAATTATGAAAGTAGCTGGAATGAAATTCACAGCCCCAGAGGTTGTCCAGGATCTGAGTTTCACACATTTGATCTAGAAAGGCACTGATCACAGACTTCACTCTATTATTACATTCTTCTTACTTGCACTTAATGTGCAACCATTTTGGCTTTTCAGTATTTTACTTTATTTTCACTTAATTATTCTTCATTTTTCCTACTCTCTCCATATACTGTGCCTAACTTCTACAGAGCTGGTGGTGGGATCTTTCACTATTGTTAATCTTTTTTAATTTTTTTGGAAAGAAACTCTTTTATTGTATATTCAAGAGATTTTGTACTTGAGGGCTTCAGATCCTAGATGGTTACAGCATCACTCGTATTCTATGTCCAATTGCTTATGAGCACGGGTGACCTTTCCCCAAATCACACGGGTCTTGTTGGGTTTCCCACCAGGGGTTACTGTATTTGTTTTTTGCTTTGTACACATACAGTGTACATAAAGTATTCACAGCGCATCACTTTTTCCACATTTTGTTATGTTACAGCTTTATTCCAAAATGGATTAAATTCATTTTTTTCCTTAGAATTCTACACACAACACCTCATAAAGACAACGTGAAAAAAGTTTGCTTGACGTTTTTGCAAATTTATTAAAAATAAAAAAAATGAGAAGTCGCATGTACATCAGTATTCACAGCCTTTGCTCAATACTTTATCGATGCACCTTTGGCAGCAGTTACAGCCTCAAGTCTTTTTGAATATGATGCCACCTATCCTTGGCCAGTTTCGGCCATTCCTCTTTGCATCACCTCTTAAGCTCCATCAGGTTGGATGGGAAGCGTCGGTGCACAGCCATTTTAAGATCTCTCCAGAGATGTTCAATCAGATTCAAGTCTGGGCTCTGGCTGGGCCACTCAAGGACATTCCCAGAGTTGTCCTGAAGCCACTCCTTTGATATCTTGGCTGTGTGCTTAGGGCCATTGTCCTGCTGAAAGATGAACTGTCACCCCAGTCTGAGGTCAAGAGTGCTCTGAAGAAGGTTTTCATCCAGGATGTCTCTGTACATTGCTGCAGTCATCTTTCCCTTTATCCTGACTACTCTCCCAGTTCCTGCCACTGAAAAACATCCCCACAGCATGATGCTGCCACCACCATGCTTCATTGTAGGGATGGTATTGGCCTGGTGATGAGCGGTGTCTGGTTTCCTCCAAACGTGATGCCTGGCATTCACACCAAAGAATTCAATCTTTGTCTCATCAGACCAAAGAATTTTGTTT
The DNA here is from genome assembly GCF_016835505.1 of Polypterus senegalus. NCBI lineage: Eukaryota > Metazoa > Chordata > Cladistia > Polypteriformes > Polypteridae > Polypterus > Polypterus senegalus. Next base: position 65,048,180 of record NC_053164.1, on the reverse strand, counting down.
ATCATGGTCTGAGAGTCCCTCAGGTGCATTTTGGCAAACTTCAGGGGGGCTGCCATGTTCCTTTTACTAAGCAGTCACTTCCGTCTGGCCACTCTACCATACAGGCCTGATTGGTGAATTGCTGCAGAGATGGTTGTCCTTCTGGAAGGTTCTCCTCTCTCCACAGAGGACCTCTGGAGCTCTGACAGAGTGACCATTGGTTTCTTGGTCACCTCCCTGACTAAGGCCCTTCTCCCCGATCGCTCAGTTTAGATGGCGGCCAGCTCTAGGAAGAGTCCTGGTGGTTTCGAACTTCTTCCACTTACGGATGATGGAGGCCACTGTGCTCATTGGGACCTTCAAAGCAGCAGACATTTTTCTGTAACCTTCCCCAGATTTTTGCCTCAAGACAATCCTTGCTTGGTTTGTGCTCTGACATGAACTGTCAACTGTGGGACCTTATATAGACAGGTGTGTGCCTTTCCAAATCATCTCCAATCAATTGAATTTACCACAGGTGGACTCCAATTAAGCTGCAGAAACATCTCAGGGATGATCAGGAGAAACAGGATGCACTTGAGCTCAGTTTTGAGCTTCATGGCAAAGGCTGTGAATACTTATGTACATGTGATTTCTCAGTTTTTTTATTTTTAATAAATTTGCAAAAATCTCAAGTAAACTTTTTTCACGTTGTCATTATGGGGTGTTGTGTGTAGAATTCTGAGGAAAAAATTTAATCCATTTTGGAATAAGGCTGAAACATAACAAAATGTGGAAAAAGTGATGTGCTGTGAATACTTTCCGGATGCACTGTAGGCACAGTGTTTGCCCAGGTAGAACTGTGTTTCCTTGCAAGTGTATGCACCTTCAATTTTTAGCAGAGCTGTATGTTCACGCTGGTTACGCAGACCACACTTGTAGCCAGCAAAAATAGCCTTGCTCCAAAGTCTTCCCAGCATCGTGGTTGCTTAACTGTAGCACAGATAGGCCTGTACTCGAAATCAAGATGAAGAAAAAAAAAACTATTGTTAATCTTTTCACAAAAATCCACTTTTGCAACAAAAGAAATTTCAACTGCCTTTTCACCAGTGTGACTTGTGTTTTTGTATAGATCAGATGAACAGTTTAAAATGTTATTTTACTGTAAATCTCTCTCTCCATGATCTCATTCACAGGGGAACTGTATTTTAACATAAACACAAGGCGACATGCAAAACAGACTGTATACCTTAACAATTACACAATGTTTGTAGTATTAATTAAACATAAAACATCCACTGTGTTCGATAACACTTTAGACTACAGTACACACTACAATAATAACATTGTACTGTTGTCTAATAAAACCTTAACAAAGGCTTCTTTTGACCATAATCACACTTATAAAAATCAGTAAAGTGGTTTCTCATCTTTCTACAGTGTGGCATACTATGAGCTTGCAATACGCTGGAAAAATTACTTGTGAATACGAAGGATTTGCATGTCTTATTAAGCGTCAATAAAGAATTCATACACTTATACTGAATTAGACAATATTGAGAAATCACCCACTTAAGCCACCAAAGTGAAGTTATTTTAGAAAGCCACACTGCACTTTACTGATACTTTATAACCCTTTAAATTCAGTCTTATTTTTGCCCATTTTCTGATACTTTGATTTAACTGCCTATAACTTCGCCATTCCTCACTCAATATTCATGTTCTAACCCTCGAAATAAAGGTCAGGCATTTCTCTTTCAGAAGTTTTACACCTGGAGAATTAGTAGTTATATTATACACATGTGTTTCAACAAAATAAGTTGTAAAATTCAGTAACTTGTTACCAAAAAATGCACTTTGAATGTTATACTTATTTCTGTAGGTTTTAGAATAATCTTCCGAATATTGTAAAACTGTCAGTGAATGTGTCAGGAACAACCAGAAAAACAAGCAGCTATGAAATATCTGCAAATAATATTTCAAGTTGTACTGTTTTGAATCAGTACATAAAACAGGATTCTTCTTCTTCACTTTTACTGTTTTCAAATAAGTATCCATAGCACACATATTCATTATTGGAAACTCCATGTATCATTTTGAAGGGCAGATTATACTGTGTATTCAAATTACAACACCAATAGTTACAAGATTTAAAAACAACTTTACTAAATAAATAAATAAGATGAATTTGAAAATATAGAAAGTAGAATGGGGTGTCATTTGAAAGCTGAAGCACCCTTCTCATTTACTAGACAGTCTGCCCTTCAGATTGTACACAATTGAATCAGGACGTTTGAGAAAGCTTTAGAGGCTGAGGTCAGAATTTGCCATGATACAGCAAATCACCATCTTTGAGAGAAAAAGAAAAATATTACAACCAGGTATCAAGATATACAGCACGGTATTTTAATGACACAGCACTATACATTAATTATAGCAATAAGAAAATTAATGATTTTATGCAGTTTTGATTTCTGCCAATGGGTTTAAAACAATGGTCAAAAGAGCTAAGACCAAAAGAAGTTTTTTTAAAAGTTTTATTACATAATAATAAAAATAATAATACATTTATTTATATAGCACAATCCTCATGCTCAAAACCATCAACAATTTGTGACTAATAGATGCATTACCTAATCTAGTATAACCCAGTTTTCAGTAAAATAATCTGATAGTTATATTTTTGTATTACTTAGTTAACCTAAAAAATCCATTTAAGACTTATTAAAGTTATTCCTAGTAGCAGGTGCATTGTTTGCAAAACATGTTTTCCTTAGTTGGACTTTATATTAGGAGCAAGTGGTCATCAATAAAGAAACATAGATGATGTTATATCTGCACTAATGAACTTTTAGATATCAAGTGGTTTGTAGGAAACAGAATCTAAAGTTTAGAGCGCAGTAGTTAATATACATGTGCAGAACTGACAAAAACACTGACAGAATAGTTTGTTTCCATTTTACTTCTTCACTATACAGTACATATATATACAGTAACAAGGCTTATTTTTAACTTATTATCTTTATTACAAGTTAACCAATATAGCTAACAAATCTTAGTTATCAATCTAAATTGTAAGAAATTTACACAAAATTCATGTTCATTTACTGCTCCACTTAAGTAATTCAGTTGCAAGGAATGAAAATTAACATTGCCTGAAAATGCAATATACTTTGTCTTCATATCATAGTCTACTTCTATGAAATAACATATGTCACTGAAAGACTTTTTTACTTCAAAAATGAGTAACTTTCTTTGTGTTTATAGATGTAAATGTTCTACAACAAGTGGTGCAAGCAATGTCAATGTCAATATATTTATATAGCACATATAAAACAACATAGTAATGCTGCGGCCAAAGTGCTTTACAATAAAAGAATAATAAAAAAATAAAAAAAATAAAACATAAATAGAAATAAAATATATGAACATAAAATAAGATAGATAGATAGATAGATAGATAGATAGATAGATAGATAGATAGATAGATAGATAGATAGATAGATAGATAATAAATAAATAGAAATAATGTTACATGATCACAAAGAGGAAACCATCAGTATTACTGAAGGACACTGAATGCAAGTGAAAAGAAGTGAGTTTTTAATCTTGTTTTGAACAGTTCAATTGTAGACGACTCCTTTATGTAAAGAGGTAAAAAGTTCCACAGACGAGGAGCAGCAGCTGTCCCTCTTGGTTTTACACTTAGTATGAGGGACAACCAGAGACAACTGACCAGAAGATCTAAGCACTCTGGATGGCTGGTATAAAACACACAATTCAGATAAATAGGCAGGAGCAAGCCTATGTAAAGATTTAAAACTAGCAGCAAGATTTTAAAATCAATTCAAGCAGTCATAAAACCCTTGGGTCCATTCTTGTTTGTAACCATACAAATTAATTCATGGCTTGACTTTTGAACAATAATATTTCAGAACAAAATTAGCATGTTTTATACTTTGGCATATCAATATCACTATCACTTTCTATCATATTTACAATTCATCTCCCCCAATATGTTATCATAAAGGTGACAAATAAAAACAACATAACTATTGAAAGTGTCAGTAATTTTTTCACACAGCAGTATGATATGCTTAGTAAAAAATTCTTGAGAAATATACCTGAGAGCCTTTAAGGAATTCTTTACTTTCACTGAACTTCAACAGATTACACAGGCTGAACCTTGTAAGTACAAAGACTGCATTTCTTATCATGTAAGCACATTTATTCCTAACATATCTAAAAGCCTCCAAATGAATAAAAGCGTCTTTAGCTCTAACTACGTGTAAAGCACACTTTGAGATTTCTTATTATGACAGACTTCAATATTGAATACATTGAATGTTTATATATCTTTTGAGCTACCAAAATATTGTAAACTGCATGACAGGTATACATCTTGATTAGAACAAAAACTTATTTATAAATGACAATTTAGTATTAGCAATAAAATAAAAATAATCCACCAATAAGCCAAAATGACTCAAACAAATGGTTATCTTGACTTGCAACTAATATAATATAAATACAGGTTGTTAATATTGTTCATTTCTGTACATTTATCTCCTACCTTTATTGTTCTCTCAGAAATGTCATACGTTTTGCCTTCTTAATTTAACTGCCTCATTTATTGAACCTTTTTCTATTATTTGGTATGTACAATATTGAAAATGGTGGCTGAATCTAGGGGTTTTGAAAGTTTCATTTGCATTGAATTTGCATGACAGTTCTCTGCGGAACTTTAAGAAATTAACCCTTGTCATTGCTGTTTATAAACTGTAGCCTGTCAACTGTAACATGTGCTGGTATAAAATGTAATTATTCCATGTGATCCAAAACACTCATCCTGATTTCTTCGAGCTGAATTGTTTTTCTTGCCCTTTAATATAATGCCTTATAAAAATTATATTTAACTTTTAAAACATTCACTAACTAAACAGTTTATTACACAACACAAACACCTAAACAATAAGCTCAGTTTAATTTTGGGACATGAACGTGAAAGCCGTTTCAATAATTGTGCCTCATTTGATGACTAGCTGGAGGAGTTTGCATGTTCTCTCAGTGCTCACTTCTCCTTATTGTAGGAGCTCCAGTTTTGTCTTAATAGATAGGCTGAAATTCTCAAATGGTTCAGGTTGTTGTTGGGCTTATTATTACTTTCATCTCTTGATAGATTGTGGTTTTTTGCAATGACTTAGAAAAATAAGATCAAAATACTTTTTTAATATTTGATCTGGTGACCACGGTTGATAAGTGCAGTATGAATAACACATGCACAGTCCATCATTCCCTAGTACTCGAAGTGACTTACTTATCATAGGTACGAACAACATGCAATGTCTTTGATATATCTCAGATCTACTGTAAATATTAATTTTGGTCTTGAACTTGTTCAAACATAAAAAGCTTCAAAATGGCCATCAGCCACTGATGTCGTACTATTGGACAGAACTCTTCGTCCTCAGCTGATAAACCTCGCAATTCAGATCATATGGCACTTCCTTATTGTTCCACGTGCTCTAGATATTTACCTTATTACTTCAATCACTCTAGATATAAAGGCAAAGTGTAGAAAGTTAAAAGCAACTTGGTATTTATTAAAGAGCAATAATGCAAGTAGAGGACAGTATAAAAGAAAATGTAGGTAGCAAAGTCTGTACATATATAGTCTTAAGAAAATGTTTAGAAAAAAGTTGCAGATGTCAAAGATGAATGTCCCAGGGCAGCTAGAAATAATACAGTACAATACAATTTATTTTTGTATAGTTCAAAATCACACAAGAAGTGCAGCAATGGGTTTTAACAGGCCCTCTGTTCTGAGAGCCCCCAGCCTTGGCTCTCTAAGAAGACAAGAAAAAACTCCCCCAAAAAAACATTGTAGGGGAAAAAAATGGAAGAAACCTTGGAAAAGGCAATTCAGATACAGACCCCTTTCCAGGTAGGTTGGGAGGGCACTGGGTGACAAAAAAGGGGTAAATACAATACAATACACAGAACAGAACACAAGTGATCCTCAATGCAATACAATAGTACAATAGAAATATTACAACTACAGAGCAAAATGCAGAAGTAGATGATATAACATAATAGGAGTCAGATTTGTTCAGAGTTATGGAGACCTCGGCCAGGCCCCCTTCTGGCCATTCCACAGCTTAGTCAGCACTGGGCCAGCCAATCTGATGAAAGGACCCTTCTACCTGATAATCCCAGTGCTCCTCCATCATAGATGACTTTTTCTATAGGCAACCAAACAACTTGGCAGAACGGCAGTGGCACCAAGTGCCACATTTGAGTACCAAGAAGGGAACAGAATAGATGAGGGTTAGTGACAAATTATAACCATTATATTACTTATGTTTAGTGCTAATGACTAGCAACAGAGATGCAGTGTGTACAGTTAATCAGAAGCTCAAGTCTGGTTATGCTAAACTAAAGTAGTGAGTCTTCAGCGGGGATTTGTAAGCTAAGGGCATCTCGTATAGTAGCAAGCAGACCATTCCACAATTTGGGGGCTCTGTAACTAAAAGCTCAACCTCCCACTGTTATTTTATTATTCCTTGGAATCATGATTCTTGAGATCTTAATGTATGTTATGGTTTGTAAGTAATGAAAAGTTCAGATAAGTAAGCTGGACCATGGCCATTTAAGGCTTTATATGTTAAAAGAAGGATTTTGAAGGGAGGAAGGTTACCACTTAGAAGCTCAGATGTTTTGTGTTCAGAGAATGCAGTTCCAACCCCACAGCACAGTAATGTTAACCTTTCAAGTCCTCTCCAATGTTCCGGCCTCGGAGCATGCTTGCTTCCCAGAAAAAGTTCCACCTAAGAGTCTTGCCACAAAACAATCCTCATCTTAGGGTCCATTCTTCACAGCTTCACTTATTTGTTCTTTGTACTCACCCCTTTTTTTGTGCCATCTCTTTTTGAGGTTTCTACTCCTACAAGTTTCTGGAAGTCAATATTCACATACTGTATGTCACTTCCATCAGCCATTCCTCTCAAAACACTGCCTCCAACCAGACACTGCTCACTGGTGTCTATTAATAACATCTTATAATGCAGCAGTACAGGTTTACCTATTACAATTATTACATGATTTTCACTTGTTTACACTGTTCACTAAAGTACAGTATTTCTTCTTTGAGCTGCACCAAACATTCTTGTTCAGTTTTTATATTGTTGGGGTAGGGGTTATCTCTAAATATTAATATATACAAATTAAATTTCTTAGTGGATACCTACTAACGTAGGTGTAGCATACTCTCAAATTGCAATTTTTTAGCTAAAATGAAACAAGTGAGTGAGTCATATATACTGTATTATCACGTGTGTGCATTGGAAGGAGTTTAAAGCAGGGATGTCAAACACGTGCGGCCTGCAACAGAAATCTGTGCGGCCCACATGACAGATCCTAGTTGGCACTGAACTTGTACACAATGATTACTATCGTTTGTGATCCAATCATTTCTGCCTTCTGACAAATGCGCATTTTCCCATGGCATTACGGTACCGGAAACGTCATCTGCTAATATAGCCATGAGCCTTGACCAAAGTTAATGAGCCACATCATCACAACTGAAGTGCTAGGCTGCAGCAGTGGCAGGTGCGGCCTTAGGTATGTGCAAACTGTGCAGGGCCTCCACACCAATATATATTGAATTAAAAACAGAAAGAGAAAATAATGACACCGCTGACGGCAATGTGGCCGAAAAACATTGTGTTTCTTGTTAATTAGTACACTGTATTTACTAATCTTGCTAGAGTCGGAGCATTAAGCTATATGTAGTATTATAACATTCTACCATAATGATAATATCATAAGCTGCCACTTGGTTTTCAAGTTACGGACATGCGCATATAGTAGCGTGTCATGAGCACGAGGAGGCTATGAGGTGTCTGCAACGGACGTTGCCATCCGCCGTGCATAAGATACCATATTGACATTGGCGGGCGAAGGGGCCACCGATTCTTTCTCTGCCCATGGCTGCCACGAGCCTAGAGCCACCCTTGCTAGGTTACACTACTGGCAGGGCTGCTGAGACTGGCCACTGAGCAGAACTGACCATCACAAGTAGTAATAGCTCGCATATGTTCATGTTCTTTTGCTTTAGTTTTATGTAATTTTGTGCTAGTATTGTAACGAACAGTTAGTGCAGACTACAGCTGAAGATCTGAAGTGGATGTGAGAAGTTGGTGAGTTGTTTATTAACATATTTTTGTGATTTTGAGTTTGTAAAATTAGTGTAGGTCAGGTGGTTTTGTTCATATCGGCTTATTTTACAATATAAACTTTGAAGTAAACTTAGTAAAGTAAAATTTGATTTTTGGAGGATTTGTTTTCCAACTTGAATTACTGAGCAATGAATTCAGTGAGCGTTTTCGTGATTTCAGTTCACAGGAACAGGACTTTGCGCTGTTCTCTTACAACGTTGAGAATGCGCCTGAGAATATCCAAATGGAATTGGTTGAACTGCAGTCAGATTCTATTCTGAAGGCAAAATACAATGAAGTTGGTGTGCCAGGCTTGTATGCTTACCTGCCACCCTCGTATGTGCAGATCCATAAGTTGGCATCGAGAGTACTGTCTATGTTCGGAAGCACTTACCTTTGTCAGCAATTGTTTTCGTTAATGAAAGCTACCAAAACCCCACATCGTTCAAGACATACTGTCGAACACCTTTCATCTCTCATAAAAGTTGCAGCTGCACAAGATTTCAAGCCTGATATTGACAAACTGGTTACTAACAAGAGATGCCAAGTGTCGGGACAAAATAAATAGATCTCACACTGTAAGACTCCTATATAACCAATGAATATAATATAATGAATATAATATAATAATATAAGGACCTAGCTAAGAGGCTAAGACTCTAATTGTACGCTGTTATACAGAGAGTGTATGGAAATAAATTAGTTTTCTTTAAACTTCTTTAAAGTGTGTGTGTCTGTCTGTACAGCCCGGAAGTGTGAGGCTACAGCATGAAGCTCAAAGAAAGCAACTCTGTCGCCAAAGTGAAAACAGAAACTCACTTAGCCGCTAATACACAAGCAAGGCAAGCACATTGGCAAAACAAAACCTCCAAGGAGAGAGAAACTCACTTAGCTGCTGATAGACAATGGAGGCAAACACATCGGCAAAACTAAACCACCAAGGATAGAGAACCTCACTTAGCCGCTATTGCACAACCAATGCGATTGATTGATTGAAGTGCCAGAATCCATGGTTTCTAGGAGCCCGGGCTTTTTACAGCACAGGCTTACACAGCTAGTATATAAACTGCTCAAAAAAATTAAAGGAACACTTTGAAAACACATCAGATCTCAATGAGAAAAAGAAATCCTCCTGGATATCTATACTGATATAGACTGGGTAATGTGTTAGGAACGAAAGGATGCCACATCGTTTGATGGAAATGAAAATGATCAACCTACAGAGCCCTGAATTCAAAGACGCCCCAAAAATCAGAGTGAAAAAATTATGTGGCAGGCTAGTCCATTTTGCCAAAATTTAATTGCAGCAACTCAAAATTGTACGCAGCACTTTGTATGGCCCCTGTGTTCTTGTATACATGCCTGACAACATCGGTGCAAGCTTCTAATGAGATGACAGATGGTGTTGTGGGGGATCTCCTCCCAGATCTGGACCAGGGCATCACTGAGCTCCTGGACAGTCTGAGGTGCAACCTGGTGGCATTGGATGGACCAAAACATAATGTCCCAGAGGTGTTCTATTGGATTTAGGTCAGGAAAGTGTGGTGGCCAGTCAATGTTATCAATTCCTTCATCCTCCAGGAACTGCCTGCATACTCTCACCACATGAGGCCAGGAATTGTCGTGCACCAGGAGCCACTGTACCAGCATAGGGTCTGACAATGGGTCCAAGGATTTCATCCTGATACCTAATGGCAGCCAATGTGCCTTTGTCAAGCCTGTAGCGGTCTGTGTGACCCTCCATGGATATGCCTCCCCAGACAATCATTAACCCACCACCAAAGTGCTCATGCTGAATGATGTTACAGGCAGCATAATGTTCTCCATGGCTTCTCCAGACCCTTTCACTTCTGTCACGTGCTCAGGGTGAACCTGCTCTCATCTGTAAAAGCACAGGGCACCAGTGGTGCATCTGCCAATTCTGGTATTCTATGGCGAATGCCAATCGAGCTGCATGCTGCTGGGCAGTGAGCTCAGGGCCCATTAGAGGACATGGGGCCCTTGGGTCACCCTCATGAAGTCTTTCTGGTTGTTTGGTCAGAGACATTCACACCAGTGGCCTGCTGGAGGTAATTTTGTAGGGCTCTGGCAGTGCTCATCCTGTTCTTCCTTGCCCAAAGGAGCAGATACTGGTCCTGCTGATGGGTTAAGGACCTTCTATGGCCCTCTCCAGCTCTCCTAGAGTAACTGCTTGTCTCCTAGAATCTCCTCCATGCCCTTGAGACTGTGCAGGGAGACACAGCAAACCTTCTGGCAATGACACGTATTGATGTGCCATCCTGGAGAAGTTGGACTACCTGTGCAACCTCTGTAGGGTCCAGGTATCGCCTCATGCTACCAGTAGTGACACTGACTGTAGCCAAATGCAAAACTAGTGAAGAAACAGTCAGAAAAGATGAGGAGGGAAAAATGTCAGTGGCCTCCACCTGTTAAACCATTCCTGTTTTGGGGGTCATCTCATTGTTGCCCCTCTAGTGCATCTGTTGTTAATTTCATTAACACCACAGCAGCTGAAACTGATTAACAACCCCCTCTGCTACTTAACTGACCAGATTAATATCCCATAAGTTTCATTGACTTTATGCTATACTCTGATTAAAAAGTGTTCCTTTAATTCTTTTGAGCAGTATATATACAATATATACATAGATGATGATCATAACATTCAAGTGCAAGTGTAGGATAAGTGTACTATTTAGATGCAATTTTATAATACATATTTGTTTCTCATTTTATATTTGGCTGGCAATCTTATTTGTTTCAGATTTAAAGTGGGGGGGGGTAACATCATAACATTGATCAGGTGTAACTATGTGGCTAGATATGCATCATCAGATGTTCGGCATGTAAATATTTCATGAATGCAGTCATGTGATTTGTAAGTGATACAGATATTCCTTTTTCATTTAAAAAATACAGAAATTTTTCATTTGTAATTTTACACTTTCTATTTTGGCATTTTCTTTTTTTTTAATTTTGTTTTTCAGCAGAAACACATGGGTGAAGCAAATTCTTTTCAGGCAACTTGCAGAACTAAAATTGACTTTCCTTTACTGGCTAGCTTTAAAGCACATTAGATTTTATAAAATAACATCCTCTTTCACGCCTGTGTCCATACTGCTACCAATCCATGTTGGGACGTAGTGGCACAAATTATATACACTATAGCTTTTAAAAGTCCTGTGTCTGCTGGTCATGACAATCTGTACGTGAAGCCAGGGAGTATATTGGAAAATGGACAGAAACCAAAATAAATGAAAAAAATTAAAATCTTGGTAAAATAGTCAGAAAGGAATTAGACCACTGGCCAGAAAGGCATCTGCAGTATGGACAGCCTAAGGAGAATGGGGTGTTTACAGAGATTGCAGCAGGACTCCATATCATAGGAGACTGCAACAGCAGCAGTATTAAGATTCAACGGTTTGAAATTGTTTTTAATCAGTACTCTGTATTGGCACACAAGCCTAAAGTTATAACTCTTTCATCATAAAATAAATGTCTACAAACAAAAAACAATTAAAGTTACTATTTACTTTCACTCAATTAAAAACACTATTCTCAGTTATTCCTTTATTATCATTTTCTGAACAACAGTAACTTGACATTGTCTTCTTCTTCTTCTTTCAGCTGTTCCCATTAGGTGTTGCCACAGAGGATCATCTAAAAAATTGTTGTCCGCATATTTTCTATAGAAAAAAATTATGCAACATTAACATTTTTTTTATCATGCTTGCACACTGCTTGCCACAAAGAGTGCACAATGCTGAGGGTTGACTAATTTTCAAAAATACAAAGCTATGCATGAGTTCATTACAAATGTCACATGGACCTATTTGCATGCTTGACCAAAATGCACCATGCCGCCACTCTCTGACACTTGGAAACTTGTTTCAAAGGGCATGTAAATTATAACATCACAAAACATAATAGGTATTGATTACCCAAATTGCTTTTTGCATACAGTTTTGTGAAACAGAAGGTTAAATTTTCTTAGTGTATAAATTCAGAATCAAAAAATATACAAAAAATTGTTTTGGAGTTTTTTTATGTTATTTTGGATTTGGAGTGAAAGTAATGTTCATCCCTAAAGGTCTTGCAATACAGTACACCCATTTTGGACCCGCACATTTATCAAAAAGGTTCCAGATAAAAACTGTTTCTTTGGAAATTCAACATGGCTTCTCACAATCACAAGATAACAAACAGACTACAGTTTTAAAGGAGACTCTAATCAGGGTGTCGGCCCATCAGACACGGTATACTCCTTAATCTCAGATGAGATTAAATATAGAGGAATAAAGGCTTTTATATACCGTATATACTCATGTTTAAGTCGGGTCTTGAAACCCAAAAAATCGATCATAAAATCAGACCCTGACTTATACAGCCATTCAAAAATGCGACACTTCATTTTTTTTTTACATCTTCTTGCCTCCTCCAATCTCGCGTCAGTTTCCCAGACACATCAAATTTTGTTGCAGCAGTGCAGTTACCAATTTCTTTTGCTTATTCAACAACGTTTAATTTAACACCATCGTAGATAAGGGATGCTCTAATGATAAAGGTGTATGAGGGTGTGAGATACAAAAAACACAAATCAGTGCAAAAGTTGCTTCCGAATAGTTTGGGTATTACCATCACGTAGGCACAATAGAGAGAGAAAGAGGTTAGGAGCACATGCTGATACAGCGCATTGCTGCACCCACATAGAAAAAAAGGCAGTGTGCTCCGTGGTTACACTCTCAGGTGGGCGTTAGCATATCATAATCCCTTGTACCAATAGCATGAATTTTCCACATTTGACTTATACGACCAACATTATAAAATGCCAGAAATTATACTGTAAAATCAAGCCCCAATTTATCCGCGGGAGAATTTATCCGAGAGTGTATAAGATATACAATACACCTTTCTTCCTGGTTCAGAGGTATACATTTCACTTTTTACAACAATTAAATATGAATTGCATTTCACTATTATTATTGCTTGCACATCACTAATACTAGTTTGTGGACTTATGGATGCGTTGTGTCATGGTGTGAAAGACCAATCGATCAGGTGCATGATTTTTGCTGAGGACATTGTGTTCTGTAGCACCAGAAAACAGAAGTGGCGAGGAAGTTGAAAGAATGGAGAAGGGCTTTGGAAGACAAAGAACTGAAGATAAATAGGAAGAAGACAGAATGTATGAGGTTTAATGATGATCAGGATTCAGAAGTGTGGGTAAGTTTAAACATCTAGGACAAGCGGTAGCCCAAGTTTAAAAATAAGGTTTTTAAAACACTTACAAGACTAGCAATGATGTATGGAACTGAGACATGGGTAGTAATGGGAGCGCAGGAGAAGAAGTTAGATGTGTCAGAAATGAGAATGCTGAGATGGTTTTGTGGAGTTAAGAAAAAAAGGACAGAATAAGAAACATGAGAGTCCAAGATACAAGAAAAGTGGGAGAAATATATAGAAAGTATAAGAAAGTAAGTGGAAGTGGTATGGACACGTGATGAACAGAGACAATGAATATATGGGCAATAGAGAGATGGGAATGGAAGTACAGCAGAAGAGACAGCGGGGAGACCACATTGGAGGTGGATGTTTAAAGTAAAAGAATATCTGAAGGGGAAGGGCTTGACTGGCGATAAAGTACAGGGCCAGGCTGTTTAGAGAAGGTTGACCAAGCACATTGACCCCACATAGAAATGGGAAAAGATGAAGAGGATGAAGGTCTTTGAATCAGACTGCTTATATTCCAAAATAAACAAATCAGTTTTGTTTTGTTTTTTTCTTAATCTGCATGGCCTCTAATAAAACAATTGCAACTTTCTGTCTTGTGTTACATTTTTGAATAAAAAGGGATTTACTTATTAAAAAGAAGTTGACACTTAAAAAACGTATTTTAAATTTCTTTGTGTCTGTAGTTTTAGGCACACACATTATGATATATTCATCCTCATTTGTAATTGAACTTGAAAACGGTGCCAAATAATAATTTTACACTTATTGTGCATTAGTGCATTAACTCAAATGGGAAACTTGGAGGAGATTCATAAATGATGTTTGTAATATTTATAATCTCTATTCTGCAACTTTCCATAGTTGGTCTAAAAGAGGTGCATTGTTCAGTTATCAGTGTACAAATGCAAAACAGTAGCCTTTCAGCTTTGTTTGCATTAAACAGAAACTTAAAAACAGCACTTCAAGCCATCAATGAAAAAATGTCGTACTTTGTGTGCACTGTTTTACTGATAGATGTTTTACAGGGTTCCCCTTAATTTTCACTTGAGCCCACTTGCCTAGTAACAGATATTGGTAAAGTTTTTTGATATTGACCGCCCTCCCTCCAAAAAATTAATGAACCCAGTTTTCTCATCTAAGCATTCTAGTTTCTTGGTAAATATTGACTGTTTTGATTAATGTACATTTAACACATTGCACTGGTCATTCAATCCAAACCAGGGCCTATTAGGTGGACAACAGGCACATGACTTCTTTTCGATGTAGTATATATTATTACAATCCTGACAAAGCATGCATTTCAAGTTTCCAATATACAGTCAACCCTCGTTTATCGCGGTTAATCCGTTCCAGACTCTGCCGCGATAAATGAATTTCTGCGAAGTAGGATTCTTTATTTATAAATGGAATATGTTCACAGTTAGAGCATAGAAAACCTGTTTATAACCTTCTAAATACATTTTCTAACATTATTAGAGCCCTCTGGACATGAAATAACACCCTTTAGTCAAATGTTTAAACTGTGCTCCATGACAAAACAGAGATGACAGTTCCATCTCACAATTAAAAGAATGCAAACATATCTTCCTCTTCAAAGTGTGCGTCAGGAGCAGAGGATGTCAGAGAGAGAGAGAGAGAGGGAGCGAGAAAAGCAAACAATCAAAAATCAATAGGGCTTTTTGGGCTTTTAAAGTGCGAGGCACCGCCGGACAAAGCAACTACAAGGAGGGCAGCAATGTGAAGTATTCTTTCAGCATTTTTTAGAGGAGCGTCCGTATCCTCTAGGCAAACAGCCTCTGTGCAAACAGCCCCTCTGCTCACACCCCCTCCATCAGGAGCAGAGAATGTGAGACAGAGTGAAAGAGACAGAGACAAGCAAACAATCAAAAATCAATATGTGCTGTTTGGGCTTTCAAGTATGCGAAGCACCGCATGAGAAGCATATCATATATCACTGAGGAGTTTTATTTAATATGTAATACGTGCTCTCCTTGGGTAGCTTCTCAGCCATCTTGCAATAGCGTCCCTTGTATGAAATCAACTGGGCAAAGCAAGTGAGGGAGCATGTACCGTAAATTAAAAGACCCATTGTCCTCAGAAATCAACAAACCAGCAAAAAATCCATGATATATATTTAGATATGCTTACATTTAAAATCCGCGATACAGTGAAGCCGCGAAAGTCGAAGCGCGATATAGCGAGGGATTACTGTATATTTCTTTAAAAATATGGACACTATTGAGTTGAAGTGTAAAAGTTTGTCTCCGTTGGTATTTTGATTCAGAATTTCAAAATCATACAAAATTCAGATTTAACAAATTAAATAATGAACTACACAAAACTCTTTGTCACAAGAATGACAAGCAGACATCATAAAGGTTTGGGGCAGCCACCCGTATGACTTTGTTGCAAAAAGGTAGTTAAAGATTGTGAGTTATTCAGAAGACTGGGACCAAAACAAAAGTGTCACTTATAGAAAAAATGGCAGCTTTAAATGTCAGTAGAGGAAGTGATGTCATCGGAGCTGGAACTGGAAATTACATCATCAGAGGCAGGACCAGAAGTGACGTCATCAGAGGTGAGAACTGGCAATGATGTCATCAGAGGAGCCGGAAATGACATCAACAAAGGTACCGGAACCCTATGGGATTTCCCAAGAATGGTCTGCAAGGAATCTAGATAAACAGTGTAACCCGCTGCCCCCTGGTCGGATGTGGAATTGCCATTATTCACGTGTGTGACACTCCTTTACTTTGGTTTTTAACATTATTTGCTGTATTTTCAGAAATTCTTTAAAAAATTCTGTGTTCATCTTTAATAATGTTTTTTGGCTATATTTATTTATTTAGAGCAGTGCAATATGTATTTATTTATTTACTGTGCTGTGGTTTCAGTTCTTCACAAATTCACAACTACTTTCCATCTGGCTGATGTTATAAGCACTGAAAACACTATACATTGTATTTAAATTTTGTGTTAGTGCTCTAAAAGTTTGACCAGGAAATGAATAACCATAAGAAGCGGGCAGGACGCATTTGCCTAACTAGCTAAAACAAACAACAAAAAACATCTGACCCAAAACACAAAACATAGTCATAGACAAAGTAATTCAATGCAGCTGGTCCTCAAACTAAGTAATCATCCATTCCATAATTAAACTTCATCTTTGTGGCGAATTTCCTCTGATAAATAACTGTTGGGCACCACCATCTTTTATAGGTGGAGAGTGAGGCAACAACTTGGGCATAGGTTTTAGAAATCTTTATAAAATATCAGTGAGCTATCTTTCAAAATGGCACCATGCTGAAGTCACCTTCAAAATGATAAAAATAAATAATCAATTAAAATAAAAATGTTCCAAAATATTCAAAAATTAATAGCAAGGTTTTTTGAAAATGTCCAAATAAGGATTCACACACATTGGTGTTTTTCTATCTTCTCACTTACTAGAGATACTGTTGGTTGTGTCAAGCACAAGAGTTCTGGGGACATCTTCAGGGTTCTGAAAAAGCAAGCAATAACACTACGAGTCGAGAGGGGCATTGTAGTTAACACCATCTTCATTTTCACCCACAGTTCAGAAGGGCTCCAGCAGTAGGATAAATTACTTCATTTCTGAATCCTCCATCAAGACTCTGCCCCTTCTGGGAGACATTTCAAAACCTGTAACCCTGGAGAAAAATGATCTGAAAAGTGAAATTGAATTTGAAGATGTTTTGTTGTTGTTGGCTTAAGTCATTATTTTGCACCTTTGAGTGCTATTCATTTGAAAATTTGCAACCTGTTAAACAGGTCTGCTCTTTTGGTACTCCAATTATTTGGGCTGACTCCTCTGGTTCTGTTTTACAGTTAGTATACTTGATATTATCCATAAGTTGTAACATTCTTCAACTAAAGAGCAACAAACTAGTTCATTTGTTATATTTTCACTTGACCATGGAAGACCAACATAAATTCAATCATAAAAACGGCAGATATACTCCCTGTGAATTTCCCCTTGGAATTAATAAAGTATCTACAGTATCTATCTATTTATCTATTGTGAGATATGGCTGGAGAGACTTTTATGTGCCCTATAACCTGGAAGTATGTCCTGGTCACAGGGACAGAGGAAATTACGTACTTCCAGGATGAAAAAGAAGAGCTTTTGATCTGACCCGGAAGTGCTAGGAAGTCACAGGGACTGAGGGTTCAGAAGCACTTCTGGGTCAAGGACTATAAAGGACTCTGGGAAATCCCAGACGGATGAGCTGAGCTGGGTGGCAGGGTGGCAACACGTCTGGGAGAGTGGAGGATTATTGATTATTGTGTTTATTTATTGTTTATTGTGTTTATTTATTATTGTGGAGAGGAGGGTGCTTTGTGCACATTATTATTATAAAATAAATAATTATTGGACTTTTATCTGGTGTCTGGCGTCTAGTCCAAGAGTTCAAGGGGACAACAGCGCCTCCTATCTGTCACAGTGGTGAAGTTAGCAGGATTCTCTGGCCGTTGGTTTGGCAGAGGACTTGTATATAAAAATTTCTGTGGACAGAGAACCCCAAAAGGACAGCATAGAGACTCACAGAAAAATCAGAAAATCGCCACAAACCCCATTTTCCAAGACCATCATGGGGAAAAAGAAGAACAAGCAGAGCGGTAACACAAGCGGAGATCTAGCTCTCGTCATTGCCTGCGCTTAAGACGAGCCATTTAGCGGCTACGCGCTTCAGGAGGATGATTGCAACGACGTATGTGCCGGGAGCGAACTTGAAAACATATTTAAAATAACGCATTTTCTCCTGTGCGCATACCTCCCAGTGGTCCATCCGGAGGTTCTGCGGGAGGCAGAAGAGAATCACGAAGACAGTGGTGCGCTGACAACCATGGAGCCGACGAGCGAGAAAGACTTCTGCATGTCAGGTGCCGGCGACGGACACGTGACCCACCCTGAAGGATTGTGGGAAGGAGAAGGTCCGTGTCCAGCTGCTTGTGGCTTCACCCAGGAAAGGACAGACTTAATTTTTCCTAAGGGGAAGGGGGAGGCGAGTGAAGCACCGCTCTCCCTACAAAAAGGTAAGGAGGTCTGGGAAATGACTGATCGGTCCGTCGATAAATTGAGACAGACGGATCACAGTCAACCAAAGGTGGCACCACGGACCTCTGAAAAAGAACTCCAAATCCCAGGCTTCCTTGTGGAGCCCGCCAGAGTACATACCAGGAGTGGGCGTGCTCATGGGCTCCCAGCCGGAGGGTAAGGCTAGTGATCTCCTGAGCATACCTCCAGCTGAATTAAATAACTTTTTGGATGTGCGCGAACTGGAGAAATTACTTCAGCCCTTGCACAGTTTCTTACAGGTTGTGCAGACAATCCAGAAGATCTTCGTGGACTTGGGAACAGCGGCTGAAGCTCCTATAAAAAGGCTTGAAGAGTACCTGCGGCCAATTTTTCTTGGGAGCCACCTGTGTTAAATAATGCGGTGGTACAGGTAAGCGAGACCCGTACCGTACATAATAGCGGGACGCAGTGTGAACCGGGCCCACGATTAATTAGTAGCGGGTGCCAAATCACTGAGAGAGTATGGAGTGATGACAGAAGGGACGGGGGAAGCACCGATCGAGCCGGAGCAGCTGAAAAGTGCTGTCTCCTGGAGCGACACAGTGCTGAAGACGCCGCCCCAGGTCAATTATAAATCAAAAGGGGTTCAAACAGAGAAGGGTCTCTCACTGATTAATATAGAGCAGCATTTCTCAACCTTTAAGTATCTACGACCCGTGTTTTCATAACAGTTTTAATCGCAACCCCCATAACGTTTTTTGAAAGGAGCCCACTAATACCAATTTGTTCTTTTTTAATTAATGATATATCATATATGCATATTTTATTATACTTACTTAACTTTTATCGACATTTATCTAACTTTAATTTTATTTTTCTAGTATCAGAATGTAGTTTAAGTTAATTTGTCTTGGTTTCAATAGATGTATTTTTCATATTTTTGATTCTTGTTTTCTTTTTTTCACATCTTTGCGCCCCCTTTTTGTTACTTTGCGACCCCCTGGGGGGCCCGCCCCACAGGTTGAGAACCACTGATATAGAGAGATTCAGACTGTAAATAAACCCCAGATTAAAAAGGAGATCCCGAATGAGAAACGGGGGTCTCCTGACACAATAGAGAGAGCTCAACTGCAGGGGTGGAACCCTCCTCAGTGGACAAAGGGGCGGAGCAAAAGTTCCCACACTGTTTCCAGTCACGCAGAGGGAGACCAGTAGGAGAACAGCGGATGTGCTACGAGTGCCGCCGACTTGGCCATGTATGGCGAAGTTTTCCTGGGAGGACTAGGAATAAAAGTTCTCATTTATATAATATTTCCCCAAGGTTCTCCCGGGAGTTTTCTGAACATCGCCAAGGCCCGACCAATAGCTCCTCCTGGAGGACGATGTCCCTCGCGGGGCTGGCCGCTTCGAACTATGGTTCTTCACTGTGGGGAGAGTACTGTGAGATATGGCCGGCCATTCATCCTGGCCAATACCCCCACGCCGCTAGATGGAGCCATTCCGGCAGCATGGAGGTGCCCCGAATTCCAGCAGGGCATCATGGATATTGGAGTTTTCTTTCACAGCCCTTCTGGATACCATGGGGGCCGCAAGGGGATGCTGCAGGAAGCCTCAGAGACTTTTATGTGCCCTATAACCCGGAAGTACGTCCTGCTTACAGGGACAGAGGAAATGACATACTTCCAGGATGAAAAAGATTTTGATCTGACCCAGAAGTGCTAGGAAGTCACGGGGACTAAGGGTTCAGAAGCACTTCCAGGTCAAGGACTATAAAGGACTCTGGGAAATCCCAGACGGAAGAGCTGAGCTGGGTGGCAGGGTGGCAATGCGTCTGGGAGAGTGGAGGATTATTGATTATTGTGTTTATTTATATGAGTATTGTGAAGAGGAGGGTGCTTTGTGCACATTATTATTATAAAATAAATAATTATTGGACTTTTATCTGGTGTCTGGCGTCTAGTCCGAGGGTTCAAGGGGACGACAGCGCCCCCTATCTGTCACACTATCTATCTATCTATCTATCTATGACAGCTGAGGGAGTTCACTCTACCAATGGAGCTGATGTTTGTAAGCATTAGAGGTGCCACTGAGCCCCAAACAAACCACAGACTCAGTAACACCCAATACAATTCCAGGGTCAAATAAATATAAACCCCATTTCCAAAAAAGTTGAGACACTTTCTAAAAATGCAACAAAAACTAAAATATGCAGTTTGGTATTTCACTTGAACTTTTATTTAACAGGAAAAGGACAAAGAAAATATTTTCAATGTTTTCATAGACAAACTTAATTCTATTTATTAAACAAGCAAATTTAGAAATTGATGCCTGCAACACACTCCAAAGAGTTGGGACAGAGGCAAAGTAAGACTGAAAAGGTTATATAAGTAACATTCTGGAAGGTTCCTCAAGTAGCAGGTTAACTAGTAACAGGTGTGGGCATCAAGATTGGGTATAAAAAGAACATCCACCAAAGGCTCAGTCTTTGCAAGCTTTGTGCTGAAATTCGTGAGAGAATTATCTGCCAATATAAAAAACTATCTTTCTCAGCATGAGATAGTAAAGAATTTAGATCTGTCACCATCTACAGTTAATAACACTGTGAAAAGATTCAGGGAGTCTGGAGAATTCTCTCTGTGTAAAGGCCAAGGGCAGAATCTGCTGCTGAATGTACGTGATCTTCAACCCCTTAGACGGTATTACATTAGAAACCGTCATGCTACTCTGCCGTAAATAACCACATGGGCTTGGGAGTACTTTGGGAAATCATTGTTGCTTAACACACTTCGCACTGCATCAAGAGGAAGCCATACATCAATTTTCTGCAGGAACATCGGTGAATTCTCTGGGCCTGACCTCATCTGAGATGAACCGAAAGACATTGGAAACGTGTTCTGTGGTCAGATGACTCCATGTTTCACCTTGTTTTTGGGAAAAATGGATGTCGGATTCTACATGCTGAAAAGGAAGCAGACTATCCAGACTGCTATCAACGAGAGGTGCAAAAACCAGCATCTGTGATGGCATGGGGATGAATCAATGCCCATGTCATGGGGGATCTGCATATATGTGAAGCCACCATTGATGCAGAGACATACATTGGACTGTCAGAGAGACATATGCTCCCATCAAGACAACGTCTTTTCCCAGGAACTCCATGTATATTTCAGCAGGACAATTCCAGGCCTCATTCTGCACAAATTACAAAAATATGATGTCACATACGTGGAGTTCGTGTGCTTGACTGGTCCGCCTGCAGTCGAGATCTGTCTCCTATTGAAAATTGTCTGGCGCATCCTAACGACGAGACTCAGACAACAACAACCACGGAATGTTGAACAGTCTTTTATACAGGAAGAATTGACAAAAATTCCATTTGTACAGTAAAACTGCAACAATTACTTTCTTCTGTTCCAAAGTGATTAAGAAGTTGTGACAGATAGAGGGCACTATCGTTCTCTTGAACCCTCGGACAATACGTGAGACACCAGGTAAAAGTCCAATAGTTGAC